>NW_027099841.1:0-155723 GCF_031753505.1 Anomalospiza imberbis | reverse complement strand
CCTCAAAGCGGTGCTGCCCTGACAGTCCCAAGGGAACCCTACAAACTGACATCAGCAACAAGGGCTGGCAACTTTTCCTTAACAGGGAATACGGCCGGTGTTTGTCTCCAAGGGCCTTTGTCCCTGAGTAGCCGGATGCCTCCAAAAAATCCAAACAATTATAGATATGTCCCAGACTTAATCTGCCCCCACCAGAAACCTTTGCTACCCTGACAGTCCCAAAGGAACCCTATAAACTGACAAGAGGAACCTGGGCTGGCAACTTTTCCTTCACAGGGAAAAGGGCCGGTGTTTGTCTTCATGAACCTTTGTCCCAGAGTGGCCGGCCGCCTCCAAAATATCCAAACGATTAAAGATATGTCCCAGACCCAACCTGCCCCCACCTCAAGTTTGTGCTGCCCTGACAGTCCCAAGGGAAGCCTAAAACTGACATCAGGAACCTGCCTTGGCAACTTTTCCTTCACAGGGAAAAGGGGTGGTCTTTTGCTTGAGGAGCCTTTGGCCTTGAGTGGCCCGCCGCCTCCAAAAAATCCAAACGATGACGGATATGTCCCAGACCCAACCTGCCCCCACCTCAAACCTGTGCTGCCCTGACAGTCCAAAGGGAACCCTACAAACTGACATCAGCAACCAGGGCTGGCAACTTTTCCTTAACAGGGAATAGGGCCGGTGTTTGTCTCCAAGGGCCTTTGGCCTTGACTGGCCCGCCGCCTCCAAAAAATCCAAACAATTAAGGATATGTCCCAGACCCAACCGGCCCCCACCTCTAACCTGTGCTGCCCTGACAGTCCCAAGGGAACCCTTCAAAGTGACAGCAGGATCCTGGGCTGGACACTTTTCCTTCCCAGCGAAAATGGCCGGTGTTTTCCTGCAGGGACTTTGTCCCTGAGTGGCTGGACCCTTCCAAAAAATCCAAATGATTAAAGATATTTCCCAGACCCAACCGGCCCCCACCTCTAACCTTTGCTACCCTGACAGCCCCAAAGGAACCCTACCTGCTGACATCAGGAATCTGGGCTGACCATATTTCTTTCCTAGAAAAAATTGCTCGTGTCTTCCTGCAGGGGCCTTTGTCCCTGAGTGGCCGGCCGCCTCCAAAAAATCCAAACGATTAAAGATATGTCCCAGACCCAACCTGCCCCCACCTCAAAACTGTGCTGCCTTGACAGTCCAACGGGAACTCTACATGCAGACATCAGCAACCTGGACCGGCAACTTTTCCTCAAAGGGAAGAGGAGCGGTCTTTTTCTCGAGGAGCCTGTGGCCTTGAGTGGCCGGCTGCCTCCAAAACATCCAAAAGATTAAAGATATGTCCCAAACCTAACCTGCCCCCACCTCAAATTTGTGCTGCCCTGACAGTCCCAAGGGAACCCTACCTGCTGACATCAGGAACCTGGGTTGACCATATTTCTTTCCTAGAAAAAATTGCTCGTGTCTTCCTGCAGGGGCCTTTGTCCCTGCCTGGCCGGATGCCTCCAAAAAATCCAATCGATTAATGATATGTCCCAGACTTAATCTGCCCCCACCACAAACTTGTGCTGCCCTGAGAGTCCCAAAGGAACCCTATAAACCACAAGAGGAACCCGGGCTGGCAACTTTTCCTTCACAGGGAAAAGGGCCGGTGTTTGTCTTCAGGAACCTTTGTCCCAGAGTGGCCGGCCACCTCCAAAATCTCCAAACGATTAAAGATATGTCCCAGACCCAACCTGCCCCGCACCTCAAATTTGTGCTGCCCCGACAGTCTCAAGAGAACTCTACTAACTGACATCAGGAACCTGGTCTAGCAACTTTTCGTTCAAAGGGAAAAGGGCCGGTGTTTGTCTTCAGGAGCCTGGGTCCCAGAGTGGCCGGCCGCCTCCAAAATATAAAAACTATTAAAGATATATCCCAGACCCAACCTACCCCCACCTCAAACCGGTGCTGCCCTGACAGTCCCAAGGGAACCCTACAAACTGACATCAGCAACAAGGGCTGGCAACTTTTCCTTAACAGGGAATACGGCCGGTGTTTGTCTCCAAGGGCCTTTGTCCCTGAGTAGCCGGATGCCTCCAAAAAATCCAAACAATTATAGATATGTCCCAGACTTAATCTGCCCCCACCAGAAACCTTTGCTACCCTGACAGTCCCAAAGGAACCCTATAAACTGACAAGAGGAACCTGGGCTGGCAACTTTTCCTTCACAGGGAAAAGGGCCGGTGTTTGTCTTCATGAACCTTTGTCCCAGAGTGGCCGGCCGCCTCCAAAATATCCAAACGATTAAAGATATGTCCCAGACCCAACCTGCCCCCACCTCAAGTTTGTGCTGCCCTGACAGTCCCAAGGGAAGCCTAAAACTGACATCAGGAACCTGCCTTGGCAACTTTTCCTTCACAGGGAAAATGGGTGGTCTTTTGCTTGAGGAGCCTTTGGCCTTGAGTGGCCCGCCGCCTCCAAAAAATCCAAACGATGAAGGATATGTCCCAGACCCAACATGCCCCCACCTCAAACCTGTGCTGCCCTGACAGTCCAAAGGGAACCCTACAAACTGACATCAGCAACCAGGGCTGGCAACTTTTCCTTAACAGGGAATAGGGCCGGTGTTTGTCTCCAAGGGCCTTTGGCCTTGACTGGCCCGCCGCCTCCAAAAAATCCAAACAATTAAGGATATGTCCCAGACCCAACCGGCCCCCACCTCTAACCTGTGCTGCCCTGACAGTCCCAAGGGAACCCTTCAAAGTGACAGCAGGATCCTGGACTGGACACTTTTCTTTCCCAGCGAAAATGGCCGGTGTTTTCCTGCAGGGACTTTGTCCCTGAGTGGCTGGACCCTTCCAAAAAATCCAAATGATTAAAGATATTTCCCAGACCCAACCGGCCCCCACCTCTAACCTTTGCTACCCTGACAGCCCCAAAGGAACCCTACCTGCTGACATCAGGAATCTGGGCTGACCATATTTCTTTCCTAGAAAAAATTGCTCGTGTCTTCCTGCAGGGGCCTTTGTCCCTGAGTGGCCGGATGCCTCAAAAAAATCCAAACGATTAATGATATGTCCCAGACTTAATCTGCCCCCACCACAAACTTGTGCTGCCCTGACAGTCCCAAAGGAACCCTATAAACTGACAAGAGGAACCTGGGCTGGCAACTTTTCCTTCACAGGGAAAAGGGCCGGTGTTTGTCTTCAGGAACCTTTGTCCCAGAGTGGCCGGCCGCCTCCAAAATCTCCAAACGATTAAAGATATGTCCCAGACCCAACCTGCCCCGCACCTCAAATTTGTGCTGCCCCGACAGTCTCAAGAGCACTCTACTAATTGACATCAGGAACCTGGTCTAGCAACTTTTCGTTCAAAGGGAAAAGGGCCGGTGTTTGTCTTCAGGAGCCTGGGTCCCAGAGTGGCCGGCCGCCTCCAAAATATAAAAACAATTAAAGATATATCCCAGACCCAACCTACCCCCACCTCAAACCGGTGCTGCACTGACAGTCCAAAGGGAACCCTACAAACTGACATCAGCAACCAGGGCTGGCAACTTTTTCCTTAACAGGGAATACGGCCGGTGTTTGTCTCCAAGGGCCTTTGTCCCTGAGTAGCCGGATGCCTCCAAAAAATCCAAACGATGAAGGATATGTCCCAGACCCAACCAGCCCCCACCTCTAACCTGTGCTACCCTGACAGTCCAAAGGGAACCCTACAAACTGACATCAGCAACAAGGGCTGGAAACTTTTCTTTCCCAGCGAAAATGGCCGGTGTTTTCCTGCAGGGATTTTGTCCCTGAGTGGCTGGACCCTTCCAAAAAATTCAAATGATTAAAGATATTTCCCAGACCCAACCGGCCCCCACCTCTAACCTTTGCTACCCTGACAGCCCCAAAGGAACCCTACCTGCTGACATCAGGAATCTGGGCTGACCATATTTCTTTCCTAGAAAAAATTGCTCGTGTCTTCCTGCAGGGGCCTTTGTCCCTGAGTGGCCGGCCGCCTCCAAAAAATCCAAACGATTAAAGATATGTCCCAGACCCAACCTGCCCCCACCTCAAAACTGTGCTGCCTTGACAGTCCAACGGGAACTCTACATGCAGACATCAGCAACCTGGACCGGCAACTTTTCCTTAAAGGGAAAAGGAGCGGTCTTTTTCTCGAGGAGCCTGTGGCTTTGAGTGGCCGGCCGCCTCCAAAAAATCCAAAGGATTAAAGATATGTCCCAAACCTAACCTGCCCCCACCTCAAATTTGTGCTGCCCTGACAGTCCCAAGGGAACCCTAACTGCTGACATCAGGAACCTGGGTTGACCATATTTCTTTCCTAGAAAAAATTGCTCGTGTCTTCCTGCAGGGGCCTTTGTCCCTGCCTGGCCGGACGCCTCCAAAAAATCCAAAGGATTAAAGATATGTCCCAGACCCAACCTGCCCCCACCTCAAACCTGTGCTGCCCTGAGAGTCCCAAGGGAACCCTACAAACTGACATCAGCAACAAGGGCTGGCAACTTTTCCTTAACAGGGAATACGGCCGGTGTTTGTCTCCAAGGGCTTTTGTCCCTGAGTAGCCGGATGCCTCCAAAAAATCCAAACGATTAAAGATATGTCCCAGACTTAATCTGCCCCCACCAGAAACTTGTGCTACCCTGACAGTCCCAGAGGAACCCTATAAACTGACAAGAGGAACCTGGGCTGGCAACTTTTCCTTCACAGGGAAAAGGGCCGGTGTTTGTCTTCATGAACCTTTGTCCCAGAGTGGCCGGCCGCCTCCAAAATATCCAAACGATTAAAGATATGTCCCAGACCCAACCTGCCCCCGCCTCAAAACTCTGCTACCTTGACAGTCCCAAGGGAAGCCTAAAACTGACATCAGGAACCTGCCTTGGCAACTTTTCCTTCACAGGGAAAATGGGTGGTCTTTTTCTTGAGGAGCCTTTGGCCTTGAGTGGCCCGCCGCCTCCAAAAAATCCAAACGATGAAGGATATGTCCCAGACCCAACCAGCCCCCACCTCAAACCTGTGCTGCCCTGACAGTCCAAAGGGAACCCTACAAACTGACATCAGCAACCAGGGCTGGCAACTTTTCCTTAACAGGGAATACGGCCGGTGTTTGTCTCCAAGGGCCTTTGGCCTTGACTGGCCCGCCGCCTCCAAAAAATCCAAACAATTAAGGATATGTCCCAGACCCAACCGGCCCCCACCTCTAACCTGTGCTGCCCTGACAGTCCCAAGGGAACCCTTCAAAGTGACAGCAGGATCCTGGACTGGACACTTTTCCTTCCCAGCAAAAATGGCCGGTGTTTTCCTGCAGGGACTTTGTCCCTGAGTGGCTGGACCCTTCCAAAAAATCCAAATGATTAAAGATATTTCCCAGACCCAACCGGCCCCCACCTCTAACCTTTGCTACCCTGACAGCCCCAAAGGAACCCTACCTGCTGACATCAGGAATCTGGGCTGACCATATTTCTTTCCTAGAAAAAATTGCTCGTGTCTTCCTGCAGGGGCCTTTGTCCCTGAGTGGCCGGCCGCCTCCAAAAAATCCAAACGATTAAAGATATGTCCCAGACCCAACCTGCCCCCACCTCAAAACTGTGCTGCCCCGACAGTCTCAAGAGAACTCTACATGCAGACATCAGCAACCTGGACCGGCAACTTTTCCTCAAAGGGAAAAGGAGCGGTCTTTTTCTCGAGGAGCCTGTGGCCTTGAGTGGCCGGCTGCCTCCAAAACATCCAAAAGATTAAAGATATGTCCCAAACCTAACCTGCCCCCACCTCAAATTTGTGCTGCCCTGACAGTCCCAAGGGAACCCTACCTGCTGACATCAGGAACCTGGGTTGACCATATTTCTTTCCTAGAAAAAATTGCTCGTGTCTTCCTGCAGGGGCCTTTGTCCCTGACTGGCCGGATGCCTCCAAAAAATCCAAACAATTATAGATATGTCCCAGACTTAATCTGCCCCCACCAGAAACTTGTGCTACCCTGACAGTCCCAAAGGAACCCTATAAACTGACAAGAGGAACCTGGGCTGGCAACTTTTCCTTCACAGGGAAAAGGGCCGGTGTTTGTCTTCATGAACCTTTGTCCCAGAGTGGCCGGCCGCCTCCAAAATATCCAAACGATTAAAGATATGTCCCAGACCCAACCTGCCCCCACCTCAAAACTCTGCTACCTTGACAGTCCCAAGGGAACTCTAAAACTGACATCAGGAACCTGCCTTGGCAACTTTTCCTTCACAGGGAAAATGGGTGGTCTTTTTCTTGAGGAGCCTTTGGCCTTGAGTGGCCCGCCGCCTCCAAAAAATCCAAACGATGAAGGATATGTCCCAGACCCAACCAGCCCCCACCTCAAACCTGTGCTGCCCTGACAGTCCAAAGGGAACCCTACAAACTGACATCAGCAACCAGGGCTGGCAACTTTTCCTTAACAGGGAATACGGCCGGTGTTTGTCTCCAAGGGCCTTTGGCCTTGACTGGCCCGCCGCCTCCAAAAAATCCAAACAATTAAGGATATGTCCCAGACCCAACCGGCCCCCACCTCTAACCTGTGCTGCCCTGACAGTCCCAAGGGAACCCTTCAAAGTGACAGCAGGATCCTGGGCTGGACACTTTTCCTTCCCAGTGAAAATGGCCGGTGTTTTCCTGCAGGGACTTTGTCCCTGAGTGGCTGGACCCTTCCAAAAAATCCAAATGATTAAAGATATTTCCCAGACCCAACCGGCCCCCACCTCTAACCTTTGCTACCCTGACAGCCCCAAAGGAACCCTACCTGCTGACATCAGGAATCTGGGCTGACCATATTTCTTTCCTAGAAAAATTGCTCGTGTCTTCCTGCAGGGGCCTTTGTCCCTGAGTGGCCGGCCGCCTCCAAAAAATCCAAACGATTAAAGATATGTCCCAGACCCAACCTGCCCCCACCTCAAAACTGTGCTGCCTTGACAGTCCAACGGGAACTCTACATGCAGACATCAGCAACCTGGACCGGCAACTTTTCCTCAAAGGGAAAAGGAGCGGTCTTTTTCTCGAGGAGCCTGTGGCCTTGAGTGGCCGGCTGCCTCCAAAACATCCAAAAGATTAAAGATATGTCCCAAACCTAACCTGCACCCACCTCAAATTTGTGCTGCCCTGACAGTCCCAAGGGAACCCTACCTGCTGACATCAGGAACCTGGGTTGACCATATTTCTTTCCTAGAAAAAATTGCTCGTGTCTTCCTGCAGGGGCCTTTGTCCCTGAGTGGCCGGATGCCTCCAAAAAATCCAATCGATTAATGATATGTCCCAGACTTAATCTGCCCCCACCACAAACTTGTGCTGCCCTGACAGTCCCAAAGGAACCCTATAAACTGACAAGAGGAACCCGGGCTGGCAACTTTTCCTTCACAGGGAAAAGGGCCGGTGTTTGTCTTCAGGAACCTTAGTCCCTGAGTGGCCGGCCACCTCCAAAATCTCCAAACGATTAAAGATATGTCCCAGACCCAACCTGCCCCGCACCTCAAATTTGTGCTGCCCCGACAGTCTCAAGCGAACTCTACTAACTGACATCAGGAACCTGGTCTAGCAACTTTTCGTTCAAAGGGAAAAGGGCCGGTGTTTGTCTTCAGGAGCCTGGGTCCCAGAGTGGCCGGCCGCCTCCAAAATATAAAAACGATTAAAGATATATCCCAGACCCAACCTACCCCCACCTCAAACCGGTGCTGCCCTGACAGTCCCAAGGGAACCCTACAAACTGACATCAGCAACAAGGGCTGGCAACTTTTCCTTAACAGGGAATACGGCCGGTGTTTGTCTCCAAGGGCTTTTGTCCCTGAGTAGCCGGATGCCTCCAAAAAATCCAAACAATTATAGATATGTCCCAGACGTAATCTGCCCCCACCAGAAACTTGTGCTACCCTGACAGTCCCAAAGGAACCCTATAAACTGACAAGAGGAACCTGGGCTGGCAACTTTTCCTTCACAGGGAAAAGGGCCGGTTTTTGTCTTCATGAACCTTTGTCCCAGAGTGGCCGGCCGCCTCCAAAATATCCAAACGATTAAAGATATGTCCCAGACCCAACCTGCCCCCACCTCAAGTTTGTGCTGCCCTGACAGTCCCAAGGGAAGCCTAAAACTGACATCAGGAACCTGCCTTGGCAACTTTTCCTTCACAGGGAAAAGGGGTGGTCTTTTTCTTGAGGAGCCTTTGGCCTTGAGTGGCCCGCCGCCTCCAAAAAATCCAAACGATTAAAGATATGTCCCAAACCTAACCTGCCCCCACCTCAAATTTGTGCTGCCTTGACAGTCCCAAGGGAACCCTACCTGCTGACATCAGGAACCAGGGTTGACCATATTTCTTTCCTAGAAAAAATTGCTCGTGTCTTCCTGCAGGGGCCTTTGTCCCTGAGTGGCCGGACGCCTCCAAAAAATCCAAACGACTAAAGATATGTCCCAGACCCAACCTGCCCCCACCTCAAACTTGTGCTGCCCTGAGAGTCCCAAGGGAACCCTACAAACTGACATCAGCAACAAGGGCTGGCAACTTTTCCTTAACAGGGAATACGGCCGGTGTTTGTCTCCAAGGGCCTTTGTCCCTGAGTAGCCGGATGCCTCCAAAAAATCCAAACGATTAATGATATGTCCCAGACTTAATCTGCCCCCACCACAAACTTGTGCTACCCTGACAGTCTAAAAGGAACCCTATAAACTGAGGGGAGGAACCTGGGCTGGCAACTTTTCCTTCACAGGGAAAAGGGCCGGTGTTTGTCTTCAGGAACCTTTGTCCCGGAGTGGCCGGCTGCCTCCAAAATCTCCAAACGATTAAAGATATGTCTCAGACCCAACCTGCCCCGCACCTCAAATTTGTGCTGCCCCGACAGTCTCAAGAGAACTCTACTAACTGACATCAGGAACCTGGTCTAGCAACATTTTGTTCAAAGGGAAAAGGGCCGGTGTTTGTCTTCAGGAGCCTGGGTCCCAGAGTGGCCGGCCGCCTCCAAAATATCCAAACGATTAAAGATATGTCCCAGACCCAACCTACCCCCACCCCAAATTTGTGCTGCCCTGACAGTCCCAAGGAAACCCTACCTGCTGACATCAGGAACCTGGGTTGACCATATTTCTTTCCTGGAAAAAATTGCTCGTGTCTTCCTGCAGGGGCCTTTGTCCCTGAGTGGCCGGCCGCCTCCAAAAAATCCAAACGATTAAAGATATGTCCCAGACCCAACCTGTCCCCACCTCTAACCTGTGCTGCCCTGACAGTCCCAAGGGAACCCTTCAAAGTGACAGCAGGATCCTGGGCTGGACACTTTTCCTTCCCAGTGAAAATGGCCGGTGTTTTCCTGCAGGGACTTTGTCCCTGAGTGGCTGGACCCTTCCAAAAAATCCAAATGATTAAAGATATTTCCCAGACCCAACCGGCCCCCACCTCTAACCTTTGCTACCCTGACAGCCCCAAAGGAACCCTACCTGCTGACATCAGGAATCTGGGCTGACCATATTTCTTTCCTAGAAAAAATTGCTCGTGTCTTCCTGCAGGGGCCTTTGTCCCTGAGTGGCCGGCCGCCTCCAAAAAATCCAAACGATTAAAGATATGTCCCAGACCCAACCTGCCCCCACCTCAAAACTGTGCTGCCTTGACAGTCCAACGGGAACTCTACATGCAGACATCAGCAACCTGGACCGGCAACTTTTCCTCAAAGGGAAAAGGAGCGGTCTTTTTCTCGAGGAGCCTGTGGCCTTGAGTGGCCGGCTGCCTCCAAAACATCCAAACGATTAAAGATATGTCCCAAACCTAACCTGCCCCCACCTCAAATTTGTGCTGCCCTGACAGTCCCAAGGGAACCCTACCTGCTGACATCAGGAACCTGGGTTGACCATATTTCTTTCCTAGAAAAAATTGCTCGTGTCTTCCTGCAGGGGCCTTTGTCCCTGACTGGCCGGATGCCTCCAAAAAATCCAATCGATTAATGATATGTCCCAGACTTAATCTGCCCCCACCACAAACTTGTGCTGCCCTGACAGTCCCAAAGGAACCCTATAAACTGACAAGAGGAACCCGGGCTGGCAACTTTTCCTTCACAGGGAAAAGGGCCGGTGTTTGTCTTCAGGAACCTTAGTCCCTGAGTGGCCGGCCACCTCCAAAATCTCCAAACGATTAAAGATATGTCCCAGACCCAACCTGCCCCGCACCTCAAATTTGTGCTGCCCCGACAGTCTCAAGCGAACTCTACTAACTGACATCAGGAACCTGGTCTAGCAACTTTTCGTTCAAAGGGAAAAGGGCCGGTGTTTGTCTTCAGGAGCCTGGGTCCCAGAGTGGCCGGCCGCCTCCAAAATATAAAAACGATTAAAGATATATCCCAGACCCAACCTACCCCCACCTCAAACCGGTGCTGCCCTGACAGTCCCAAGGGAACCCTACAAACTGACATCAGCAACAAGGGCTGGCAACTTTTCCTTAACAGGGAATACGGCCGGTGTTTGTCTCCAAGGGCTTTTGTCCCTGAGTAGCCGGATGCCTCCAAAAAATCCAAACAATTATAGATATGTCCCAGACGTAATCTGCCCCCACCAGAAACTTGTGCTACCCTGACAGTCCCAAAGGAACCCTATAAACTGACAAGAGGAACCTGGGCTGGCAACTTTTCCTTCACAGGGAAAAGGGCCGGTTTTTGTCTTCATGAACCTTTGTCCCAGAGTGGCCGGCCGCCTCCAAAATATCCAAACGATTAAAGATATTTCCCAGACCCAACCTGCCCCCACCTCAAGTTTGTGCTGCCCTGACAGTCCCAAGGGAAGCCTAAAACTGACATCAGGAACCTGCCTTGGCAACTTTTCCTTCACAGGGAAAAGGGGTGGTCTTTTTCTTGAGGAGCCTTTGGCCTTGAGTGGCCCGCCGCCTCCAAAAAATCCAAACGATTAAAGATATGTCCCAAACCTAACCTGCCCCCACCTCAAATTTGTGCTGCCTTGACAGTCCCAAGGGAACCCTACCTGCTGACATCAGGAACCAGGGTTGACCATATTTCTTTCCTAGAAAAAATTGCTCGTGTCTTCCTGCAGGGGCCTTTGTCCCTGAGTGGCCGGACGCCTCCAAAAAATCCAAACGACTAAAGATATGTCCCAGACCCAACCTGCCCCCACCAGAAACTTGTGCTGCCCTGAGAGTCCCAAGGGAACCCTACAAACTGACATCAGCAACAAGGGCTGGCAACTTTTCCTTAACAGGGAATACGGCCGGTGTTTGTCTCCAAGGGCCTTTGTCCCTGAGTAGCCGGATGCCTCCAAAAAATCCAAACGATTAATGATATGTCCCAGACTTAATCTGCCCCCACCACAAACTTGTGCTACCCTGACAGTCTAAAAGGAACCCTATAAACTGAGGGGAGGAACCTGGGCTGGCAACTTTTCCTTCACAGGGAAAAGGGCCGGTGTTTGTCTTCAGGAACCTTTGTCCCGGAGTGGCCGGCTGCCTCCAAAATCTCCAAACAATTAAAGATATGTCTCAGACCCAACCTGCCCCGCACCTCAAATTTGTGCTGCCCCGACAGTCTCAAGAGAACTCTACTAACTGACATCAGGAACCTGGTCTAGCAACATTTTGTTCAAAGGGAAAAGGGCCGGTGTTTGTCTTCAGGAGCCTGGGTCCCAGAGTGGCCGGCCGCCTCCAAAATATCCAAACGATTAAAGATATGTCCCAGACCCAACCTACCCCCACCCCAAATTTGTGCTGCCCTGACAGTCCCAAGGAAACCCTACCTGCTGACATCAGGAACCTGGGTTGACCATATTTCTTTCCTGGAAAAAATTGCTCGTGTCTTCCTGCAGGGGCCTTTGTCCCTGAGTGGCCGGCCGCCTCCAAAAAATCCAAACGATTAAAGATATGTCCCAGACCCAACCTGTCCCCACCTCAAAACTGTGCTGCCCCGACAGTCTCAAGAGAACTCTACATGCAGACATCAGCAACCTGGACCGGCAACTTTTCCTCAAAGGGAAAAGGAGCGGTCTTTTTCTCGAGGAGCCTGTGGCCTTGAGTGGCCGGCTGCCTCCAAAACATCCAAAAGATTAAAGATATGTCCCAAACCTAACCTGCCCCCACCTCAAATTTGTGCTGCCCTGACAGTCCCAAGGGAACCCTACCTGCTGACATCAGGAACCTGGGTTGACCATATTTCTTTCCTAGAAAAAATTGCTCGTGTCTTCCTGCAGGGGCCTTTGTCCCTGACTGGCCGGATGCCTCCAAAAAATCCAAACAATTATAGATATGTCCCAGACTTAATCTGCCCCCACCACAAACTTGTGCTACCCTGACAGTCCCAAAGGAACCCTATAAACTGACAAGAGGAACCTGGGCTGGCAACTTTTCCTTCACAGGGAAAAGGGCCGGTGTTTGTCTTCATGAACCTTTGTCCCAGAGTGGCCGGCCGCCTCCAAAATATCCAAACGATTAAAGATATGTCCCAGACCCAACCTGCCCCCACCTCAAAACTCTGCTACCTTGACAGTCCCAAGGGAACTCTAAAACTGACATCAGGAACCTGCCTTGGCAACTTTTCCTTCACAGGGAAAATGGGTGGTCTTTTTCTTGAGGAGCCTTTGGCCTTGAGTGGCCCGCCGCCTCCAAAAAATCCAAACGATGAAGGATATGTCCCAGACCCAACATGCCCCCACCTCAAACCTGTGCTGCCCTGACAGTCCAAAGGGAACCCTACAAACTGACATCAGCAACCAGGGCTGGCAACTTTTCCTTAACAGGGAATACGGCCGGTGTTTGTCTCCAAGGGCCTTTGGCCTTGACTGGCCCGCCGCCTCCAAAAAATCCAAACAATTAAGGATATGTCCCAGACCCAACCGGCCCCCACCTCTAACCTGTGCTGCCCTGACAGTCCCAAGGGAACCCTTCAAAGTGACAGCAGGATCCTGGGCTGGACACTTTTCCTTCCCAGCGAAAATGGCCGGTGTTTTCCTGCAGGGACTTTGTCCCTGAGTGGCTGGACCCTTCCAAAAAATCCAAATGATTAAAGATATTTCCCAGACCCAACCGGCCCCCACCTCTAACCTTTGCTACCCTGACAGCCCCAAAGGAACCCTACCTGCTGACATCAGGAATCTGGGCTGACCATATTTCTTTCCTAGAAAAAATTGCTCGTGTCTTCCTGCAGGGGCCTTTGTCCCTGAGTGGCCGGCCGCCTCCAAAAAATCCAAACGATTAAAGATATGTCCCAGACCCAACCTGCCCCCACCTCAAAACTGTGCTGCCTTGACAGTCCAACGGGAACTCTACATGCAGACATCAGCAACCTGGACCGGCAACTTTTCCTCAAAGGGAAAAGGAGCGGTCTTTTTCTCGAGGAGCCTGTGGCCTTGAGTGGCCGGCTGCCTCCAAAACATCCAAACGATTAAAGATATGTCCCAAACCTAACCTGCCCCCACCTCAAATTTGTGCTGCCCTGACAGTCCCAAGGGAACCCTACCTGCTGACATCAGGAACCTGGGTTGACCATATTTCTTTCCTAGAAAAAATTGCTCGTGTCTTCCTGCAGGGGCCTTTGTCCCTGACTGGCCGGATGCCTCCAAAAAATCCAATCGATTAATGATATGTCCCAGACTTAATCTGCCCCCACCACAAACTTGTGCTGCCCTGACAGTCCCAAAGGAACCCTATAAACTGACAAGAGGAACCCGGGCTGGCAACTTTTCCTTCACAGGGAAAAGGGCCGGTGTTTGTCTTCAGGAACCTTTGTCCCAGAGTGGCCGGCCACCTCCAAAATCTCCAAACGATTAAAGATATGTCTCAGACCCAACCTGCCCCGCACCTCAAATTTGTGCTGCCCCGACAGTCTCAAGCGAACTCTACTAACTGACATCAGGAACCTGGTCTAGCAACTTTTTGTTCAAAGGGAAAAGGGCCGGTGTTTGTCTTCAGGAGCCTGGGTCCCAGAGTGGCCGGCCGCCTCCAAAATATAAAAACGATTAAAGATATATCCCAGACCCAACCTACCCCCACCTCAAACCGGTGCTGCCCTGACAGTCCCAAGGGAACCCTACAAACTGACATCAGCAACAAGGGCTGGAAACTTTTCCTTAACAGGGAATACGGCCGGTGTTTGTCTCCAAGGGCTTTTGTCCCTGAGTAGCCGGATGCCTCCAAAAAATCCAAACAATTATAGATATGTCCCAGACTTAATCTGCCCCCACCAGAAACTTGTGCTACCCTGAAAGTCCCAAAGGAACCCTATAAACTGACAAGAGGAACCTGTGTTGGCAACTTTTCCTTCACAGGGAAAAGGGCCGGTGTTTGTCTTCAGGAACCTTTGTCCCAGAGTGGCCGGCCGCCTCCAAAATATCCAAACGATTAAAGATATGTCCCAGACCCAACCTGCCCCCACCTCAAAACTCTGCTACCTTGACAGTCCCAAGGGAACTCTAAAACTGACATCAGGAACCTGCCTTGGCAACTTTTCCTTCACAGGGAAAAGGGGTGGTCTTTTTCTTGAGGAGCCTTTGGCCTTGAGTGGCCCGCCGCCTCCAAAAAATCCAAACGATGAAGGATATGTCCCAGACCCAACATGCCCCCACCTCAAACCTGTGCTGCCCTGACAGTCCAAAGGGAACCCTACAAACTGACATCAGCAACCAGGGCTGGCAACTTTTCCTTAACAGGGAATAGGGCCGGTGTTTGTCTCCAAGGGCCTTTGGCCTTGACTGGCCCGCCGCCTCCAAAAAATCCAAACAATTAAGGATATGTCCCAGACCCAACCGGCCCCCACCTCTAACCTGTGCTGCCCTGACAGTCCCAAGGGAACCCTTCAAAGTGACAGCAGGATCCTGGACTGGACACTTTTCCTTCCCAGCAAAAATGGCCGGTGTTTTCCTGCAGGGACTTTGTCCCTGAGTGGCTGGACCCTTCCAAAAAATCCAAATGATTAAAGATATTTCCCAGACCCAACCGGCCCCCACCTCTAACCTTTGCTACCCTGACAGCCCCAAAGGAACCCTACCTGCTGACATCAGGAATCTGGGCTGACCATATTTCTTTCCTAGAAAAAATTGCTCGTGTCTTCCTGCAGGGGCCTTTGTCCCTGAGTGGCCGGCCGCCTCCAAAAAATCCAAACGATTAAAGATATGTCCCAGACCCAACCTGCCCCCACCTCAAAACTGTGCTGCCTTGACAGTCCAACGGGAACTCTACATGCAGACATCAGCAACCTGGACCGGCAACTTTTCCTCAAAGGGAAAAGGAGCGGTCTTTTTCTCGAGGAGCCTGTGGCCTTGAGTGGCCGGCTGCCTCCAAAACATCCAAAAGATTAAAGATATGTCCCAAACCTAACCTGCCCCCACCTCAAATTTGTGCTGCCCTGACAGTCCCAAGGGAACCCTACCTGCTGACATCAGGAACCTGGGTTGACCATATTTCTTTCCTAGAAAAAATTGCTCGTGTCTTCCTGCAGGGGCCTTTGTCCCTGACTGGCCGGATGCCTCCAAAAAATCCAATCGATTAATGATATGTCCCAGACTTAATCTGCCCCCACCACAAAGTTGTGCTGCCCTGACAGTCCCAAAGGAACCCTATAAACTGACAAGAGGAACCCGGGCTGGCAACTTTTCCTTCACAGGGAAAAGGGCCGGTGTTTGTCTTCAGGAACCTTTGTCCCAGAGTGGCCGGCCACCTCCAAAATCTCCAAACGATTAAAGATATGTCCCAGACCCAACCTGCCCCGCACCTCAAATTTGTGCTGCCCCGACAGTCTCAAGCGAACTCTACTAACTGACATCAGGAACCTGGTCTAGCAACTTTTCGTTCAAAGGGAAAAGGGCCGGTGTTTGTCTTCAGGAGCCTGGGTCCCAGAGTGGCCGGCCGCCTCCAAAATATAAAAACGATTAAAGATATATCCCAGACCCAACCTACCCCCACCTCAAACCGGTGCTGCCCTGACAGTCCCAAGGGAACCCTACAAACTGACATCAGCAACAAGGGCTGGAAACTTTTCCTTAACAGGGAATACGGCCGGTGTTTGTCTCCAAGGGCTTTTGTCCCTGAGTAGCCGGATGCCTCCAAAAAATCCAAACAATTATAGATATGTCCCAGACTTAATCTGCCCCCACCAGAAACTTGTGCTACCCTGACAGTCCCAAAGGAACCCTATAAACTGACAAGAGGAACCTGGGCTGGCAACTTTTCCTTCACAGGGAAAAGGGCCGGTTTTTGTCTTCATGAACCTTTGTCCCAGAGTGGCCGGCCGCCTCCAAAATATCCAAACGATTAAAGATATTTCCCAGACCCAACCTGCCCCCACCTCAAGTTTGTGCTGCCCTGACAGTCCCAAGGGAAGCCTAAAACTGACATCAGGAACCTGCCTTGGCAACTTTTCCTTCACAGGGAAAAGGGGTGGTCTTTTTCTTGAGGAGCCTTTGGCCTTGAGTGGCCCGCCGCCTCCAAAAAATCCAAACGATGAAGGATATGTCCCAGACTTAATCTGCCCCCACCACAAACTTGTGCTACCCTGACAGTCTAAAAGGAACCCTATAAACTGAGGGGAGGAACCTGGGCTGGCAACTTTTCCTTCACAGGGGAAAGGGCCGGTGTTTGTCTTCAGGAACCTTTGTCCCGGAGTGGCCGGCTGCCTCCAAAATCTCCAAACGATTAAAGATATGTCTCAGACCCAACCTGCCCCGCACCTCAAATTTGTGCTGCCCCGACAGTCTCAAGAGAACTCTACTAACTGACATCAGGAACCTGGTCTAGCAACATTTTGTTCAAAGGGAAAAGGGCCGGTGTTTGTCTTCAGGAGCCTGGGTCCCAGAGTGGCCGGCCGCCTCCAAAATATCCAAACGATTAAAGATATGTCCCAGACCCAACCTACCCCCACCCCAAATTTGTGCTGCCCTGACAGTCCCAAGGGAACCCTACCTGCTGACATCAGGAACCTGGGTTGACCATATTTCTTTCCTGGAAAAAATTGCTCGTGTCTTCCTGCAGGGGCCTTTGTCCCTGAGTGGCCGGCCGCCTCCAAAAAATCCAAACGATTAAAGATATGTCCCAGACCCAACCTGCCCCCACCTCAAAACTGTGCTGCCTTGACAGTCCAACGGGAACTCTACATGCAGACATCAGCAACCCTGACCGGCAACTTTTCCTCAAAGGGAAAAGGAGCGGTCTTTTTCTCGAGGAGCCTGTGGCCTTGAGTGGCCGGCTGCCTCCAAAACATCCAAAAGATTAAAGATATGTCCCAAACCTAACCTGCCCCCACCTCAAATTTGTGCTGCCCTGACAGTCCCAAGGGAACCCTACCTGCTGACATCAGGAACCAGGGTTGACCATATTTCTTTCCTAGAAAAAATTGCTCGTGTCTTCCTGCAGGGGCCTTTGTCCCTGAGTGGCCGGATGCCTCCAAAAAATCCAATCGATTAATGATATGTCCCAGACTTAATCTGCCCCCACCACAAACTTGTGCTGCCCTGACAGTCCCAAAGGAACCCTATAAACCACAAGAGGAACCCGGGCTGGCAACTTTTCCTTCACAGGGAAAAGGGCCGGTGTTTGTCTTCAGGAACCTTTGTCCCAGAGTGGCCGGCCACCTCCAAAATCTCCAAACGATTAAAGATATGTCCCAGACCCAACCTGCCCCGCACCTCAAATTTGTGCTGCCCCGACAGTCTCAAGAGAACTCTACTAACTGACATCAGGAACCTGGTCTAGCAACTTTTCGTTCAAAGGGAAAAGGGCCGGTGTTTGTCTTCAGGAGCCTGGGTCCCAGAGTGGCCGGCCGCCTCCAAAATATAAAAACGATTAAAGATATATCCCAGACCCAACCTACCCCCACCTCAAACCGGTGCTGCCCTGACAGTCCCAAGGGAATCCTACAAACTGACATCAGCAACAAGGGCTGGAAACTTTTCCTTAACAGGGAATACGGCCGGTGTTTGTCTCCAAGGGCTTTTGTCCCTGAGTAGCCGGATGCCTCCAAAAAATCCAAACAATTATAGATATGTCCCAGACTTAATCTGCCCCCACCAGAAACTTGTGCTACCCTGACAGTCCCAAAGGAACCCTATAAACTGACAAGAGGAACCTGGGTTGGCAACTTTTCCTTCACAGGGAAAAGGGCCGGTGTTTGTCTTCAGGAACCTTTGTCCCAGAGTGGCCGGCCGCCTCCAAAATATCCAAACGATTAAAGATATGTCCCAGACCCAACCTGCCCCCACCTCAAAACTCTGCTACCTTGACAGTCCCAAGGGAACTCTAAAACTGACATCAGGAACCTGCCTTGGCAACTTTTCCTTCACAGGGAAAATGGGTGGTCTTTTTCTTGAGGAGCCTTTGGCCTTGAGTGGCCCGCCGCCTCCAAAAAATCCAAACGATGAAGGATATGTCCCAGACCCAACATGCCCCCACCTCAAACCTGTGCTGCCCTGACAGTCCAAAGGGAACCCTAAAAACTGACATCAGCAACCAGGGCTGGCAACTTTTCCTTAACAGGGAATACGGCCGGTGTTTGTCTCCAAGGGCCTTTGGCCTTGACTGGCCCGCCGCCTCCAAAAAATCCAAACAATTAAGGATATGTCCCAGACCCAACCGGCCCCCACCTCTAACCTGTGCTGCCCTGACAGTCCCAAGGGAACCCTTCAAAGTGACAGCAGGATCCTGGACTGGACACTTTTCCTTCCCAGCAAAAATGGCCGGTGTTTTCCTGCAGGGACTTTGTCCCTGAGTGGCTGGACCCTTCCAAAAAATCCAAATGATTAAAGATATTTCCCAGACCCAACCGGCCCCCACCTCTAACCTTTGCTACCCTGACAGCCCCAAAGGAACCCTACCTGCTGACATCAGGAATCTGGGCTGACCATATTTCTTTCCTAGAAAAAATTGCTCGTGTCTTCCTGCAGGGGCCTTTGTCCCTGAGTGGCCGGCCGCCTCCAAAAAATCCAAACGATTAAAGATATGTCCCAGACCCAACCTGCCCCCACCTCAAAACTGTGCTGCCTTGACAGTCCAACGGGAACTCTACATGCAGACATCAGCCACCCTGACCGGCAACTTTTCCTCAAAGGGAAAAGGAGCGGTCTTTTTCTCGAGGAGCCTGTGGCCTTGAGTGGCCGGCTGCCTCCAAAACATCCAAAAGATTAAAGATATGTCCCAAACCTAACCTGCCCCCACCTCAAATTTGTGCTGCCCTGACAGTCCCAAGGGAACCCTACCTGCTGACATCAGGAACCTGGGTTGACCATATTTCTTTCCTAGAAAAAATTGCTCGTGTCTTCCTGCAGGGGCCTTTGTCCCTGACTGGCCGGATGCCTCCAAAAAATCCAATCGATTAATGATATGTCCCAGACTTAATCTGCCCCCACCACAAACTTGTGCTGCCCTGACAGTCCCAAAGGAACCCTATAAACTGACAAGAGGAACCCGGGCTGGCAACTTTTCCTTCACAGGGAAAAGGGCCGGTGTTTGTCTTCAGGAACCTTAGTCCCTGAGTGGCCGGCCACCTCCAAAATCTCCAAACGATTAAAGATATGTCCCAGACCCAACCTGCCCCGCACCTCAAATTTGTGCTGCCCCGACAGTCTCAAGCGAACTCTACTAACTGACATCAGGAACCTGGTCTAGCAACTTTTCGTTCAAAGGGAAAAGGGCCGGTGTTTGTCTTCAGGAGCCTGGGTCCGAGAGTGGCCGGCCGCCTCCAAAATATAAAAACGATTAAAGATATATCCCAGACCCAACCTACCCCCACCTCAAACCGGTGCTGCCCTGACAGTCCCAAGGGAACCCTACAAACTGACATCAGCAACAAGGGCTGGCAACTTTTCCTTAACAGGGAATACGGCCGGTGTTTGTCTCCAAGGGCTTTTGTCCCTGAGTAGCCGGATGCCTCCAAAAAATCCAAACAATTATAGATATGTCCCAGACTTAATCTGCCCCCACCAGAAACTTGTGCTACCCTGACAGTCCCAAAGGAACCCTATAAACTGACAAGAGGAACCTGGGCTGGCAACTTTTCCTTCACAGGGAAAAGGGCCGGTTTTTGTCTTCATGAACCTTTGTCCCAGAGTGGCCGGCCGCCTCCAAAATATCCAAACGATTAAAGATATTTCCCAGACCCAACCTGCCCCCACCTCAAGTTTGTGCTGCCCTGACAGTCCCAAGGGAAGCCTAAAACTGACATCAGGAACCTGCCTTGGCAACTTTTCCTTCACAGGGAAAATGGGTGGTCTTTTTCTTGAGGAGCCTTTGGCCTTGAGTGGCCCGCCGCCTCCAAAAAATCCAAACGATTAAAGATATTTCCCAGACCCAACCTGCCCCCACCTCAAAACTGTGCTGCCTTGACAGTCCAACGGGAACTCTACATGCAGACATCAGCAACCTGGACCGGCAACTTTTCCTTACAGGGAAAAAGAGCGGTCTTTTTCTCGAGGAGCCTGTGGCCTTGAGTGGCCGGCTACCTCCAAAAAATCCAAACGATTAAAGATATGTCCCAAACCTAACCTGCCCCCACCTCAAATTTGTGCTGCCTTGACAGTCCCAAGGGAACCCTACCTGCTGACATCAGGAACCAGGGTTGACCATATTTCTTTCCTAGAAAAAATTGCTCGTGTCTTCCTGTAGGGGCCTTTGTCCCTGAGTGGCCGGACGCCTCCAAAAAATCCAAACGACTAAAGATATGTCCCAGACCCAACCTGCCCCCACCAGAAACTTGTGCTGCCCTGAGAGTCCCAAGGGAACCCTACAAACTGACATCAGCAACAAGGGCTGGCAACTTTTCCTTCACAGGGAATACGGCCGGTGTTTGTCTCCAAGGGCCTTTGTCCCTGAGTAGCCGGATGCCTCCAAAAAATCCAAACGATTAATGATATGTCCCAGACTTAATCTGCCCCCACCACAAACTTGTGCTACCCTGACAGTCTAAAAGGAACCCTATAAACTGAGGGGAGGAACCTGGGCTGGCAACTTTTCCTTCACAGGGAAAAGGGCCGGTGTTTGTCTTCAGGAACCTTTGTCCCGGAGTGGCCGGCTGCCTCCAAAATCTCCAAACGATTAAAGATATGTCTCAGACCCAACCTGCCCCGCACCTCAAATTTGTGCTGCCCCGACAGTCTCAAGAGAACTCTACTAACTGACATCAGGAACCTGGTCTAGCAACATTTTGTTCAAAGGGAAAAGGGCCGGTGTTTGTCTTCAGGAACCTTTGTCCCGGAGTGGCTGGCTGCCTCCAAAATCTCCAAACGATTAAAGATATGTCCCAGACCCAACCTGCCCCCACATCAAACCTGTGCTGCCCTGACAGTCCCAAGGGAATCCTACCTGCTGACATCAGGAATCTGGGCTGACAATATTTCTTTCAAAGAAAAAATTGCTTGTGTCTTCCTGCAGGGGCCTTTGTCCCAGAGTGGCCGGCCGCCTCCAAAATATCCAAACGATTAAAGATATGTCCCAGACCCAACCTGCCCCCACCTCAAAACTCTGCTACCTTGACAGTCCCAAGGGAACTCTAAAACTGACATCAGGAACCTGCCTTGGCAACTTTTCCTTCACAGGGAAAATGGGTGGTCTTTTTCTTGAGGAGCCTTTGGCCTTGAGTGGCCCGCCGCCTCCAAAAAATCCAAACGATGAAGGATATGTCCCAGACCCAACATGCCCCCACCTCAAACCTGTGCTGCCCTGACAGTCCAAAGGGAACCCTACAAACTGACATCAGCAACCAGGGCTGGCAACTTTTCCTTAACAGGGAATACGGCCGGTGTTTGTCTCCAAGGGCCTTTGGCCTTGACTGGCCCGCCGCCTCCAAAAAATCCAAACAATTAAGGATATGTCCCAGACCCAACCGGCCCCCACCTCTAACCTGTGCTACCCTGACAGTCCCAAGGGAACCCTTTAGAGTGACAGCAGTATCCAGGACTGGACACTTTTCCTTCCCAGCGAAAATGGCCGGTGTTTTCCTGCAGGGACTTTGTCCCTGAGTGGCTGGACCCTTCCAAAAAATCCAAACGATTAAAGATATTTCCCAGACCCAACCGGCCCCCACCTCTAACCTTTGCTACCCTGACAGCCCCAAAGGAACCCTACCTGCTGACATCAGGAATCTGGGCTGACCATATTTCTTTCCTAGAAAAAATTGCTCGTGTCTTCCTGCAGGGGCCTTTGTCCCTGAGTGGCCGGCCGCCTCCAAAAAATCCAAACGATTAAAGATATGTCCCAGACCCAACCTGCCCCAACCTCAAATTTGTGCTGCCCTGACAGTCTCAAGAGAACTCTACATGCAGACATCAGCAACCTGGACCGGCAACTTTTCCTTACAGGGAAAAGGAGCGGTCTTTTTCTCGAGGAGCCTGTGGCCTTGAGTGGCCGGCTGCCTCCAAAACATCCAAAAGATTAAAGATATGTCCCAAACCTAACCTGCCCCCACCTCAAATTTGTGCTGCCCTGACAGTCCCAAGGGAACCCTACCTGCTGACATCAGGAACCTGGGTTGACCATATTTCTTTCCTAGAAAAAATTGCTCGTGTCTTCCTGCAGGGGCCTTTGTCCCTGACTGGCCGGATGCCTCCAAAAAATCCAATCGATTAATGATATGTCCCAGACTTAATCTGCCCCCACCACAAACTTGTGCTGCCCTGACAGTCCCAAAGGAACCTATAAACTGAAAAGAGGAACCCGGGCTGGCAACTTTTCCTTCACAGGGAAAAGGGCCGGTGTTTGTCTTCAGGAACCTTTGTCCCAGAGTGGCCGGCCACCTCCAAAATCTCCAAACGATTAAAGATATGTCCCAGACCCAACCTGCCCCGCACCTCAAATTTGTGCTGCCCCGACAGTCTCAAGCGAACTCTACTAACTGACATCAGGAACCTGGTCTAGCAACTTTTCGTTCAAAGGGAAAAGGGCCGGTGTTTGTCTTCAGGAGCCTGGGTCCCAGAGTGGCCGGCCGCCTCCAAAATATAAAAACGATTAAAGATATATCCCAGACCCAACCTACCCCCACCTCAAACCGGTGCTGCCCTGACAGTCCCAAGGGAACCCTACAAACTGACATCAGCAACAAGGGCTGGCAACTTTTCCTTAACAGGGAATACGGCCGGTGTTTGTCTCCAAGGGCTTTTGTCCCTGAGTAGCCGGATGCCTCCAAAAAATCCAAACAATTATAGATATGTCCCAGACTTAATCTGCCCCCACCAGAAACTTGTGCTACCCTGACAGTCCCAGAGGAACCCTATAAACTGACAAGAGGAACCTGGGCTGGCAACTTTTCCTTCACAGGGAAAAGGGCCGGTTTTTGTCTTCATGAACCTTTGTCCCAGAGTGGCCGGCCGCCTCCAAAATATCCAAACGATTAAAGATATGTCCCAGACCCAACCTGCCCCCACCTCAAGTTTGTGCTGCCCTGACAGTCCCAAGGGAAGCCTAAAACTGACATCAGGAACCTGCCTTGGCAACTTTTCCTTCACAGGGAAAATGGGTGGTCTTTTTCTTCAGGAGCCTTTGGCCTTGAGTGGCCCGCCGCCTCCAAAAAATCCAAACGATTAAAGATATTTCCCAGACCCAACCTGCCCCCACCTCAAAACTGTGCTGCCTTGACAGTCCAACGGGAACTCTACATGCAGACATCAGCAACCTGGACCGGCAACTTTTCCTTACAGGGAAAAGGAGCGGTCTTTTTCTTGAGGAGCCTGTGGCCTTGAGTGGCCGGCTACCTCCAAAAAATCCAAAGGATTAAAGATATGTCCCAAACCTAACCTGCCCCCACCTCAAATTTGTGCTGCCTTGACAGTCCCAAGGGAACCCTACCTGCTGACATCAGGAACCAGGGTTGACCATATTTCTTTCCTAGAAAAAATTGCTCGTGTCTTCCTGCAGGGGCCTTTGTCCCTGAGTGGCCGGACGCCTCCAAAAAATCCAAACGACTAAAGATATGTCCCAGACCCAACCTGCCCCCACCAGAAACTTGTGCTGCCCTGAGAGTCCCAAGGGAACCCTACAAACTGACATCAGCAACAAGGGCTGGCAACTTTTCCTTCACAGGGAATACGGCCGGTGTTTGTCTCCAAGGGCCTTTGTCCCTGAGTAGCCGGATGCCTCCAAAAGATCCAAACGATTAATGATATGTCCCAGACTTAATCTGCCCCCACCACAAACTTGTGCTACCCTGACAGTCTAAAAGGAACCCTATAAACTGAGGGGAGGAACCTGGGCTGGCAACTTTTCCTTCACAGGGAAAAGGGACGGTGTTTGTCTTCAGGAACCTTTGTCCCAGAGTGGCCGGCTGCCTCCAAAATCTCCAAACGATTAAAGATATGTCCCAGACCCAACCTGCCCCGAACCTCAAATTTGTGCTGCCCCGACAGTCTCAAGAGAACTCTACTAACTGACATCAGGAACCTGGTCTAGCAACATTTCGTTCAAAGGGAAAAGGGCCGGTGTTTGTCTTCAGGAGCCTGGGTCCCAGAGTGGCCGGCCGCCTCCAAAATATCCAAACGATTAAAGATATGTCCCAGACCCAACCTACCCCCACCCCAAATTTGTGCTGCCCTGACAGTCCCAAGGGAACCCTACCTGCTGACATCAGGAACCTGGGTTGACCATATTTCTTTCCTGGAAAAAATTGCTCGTGTCTTCCTGCAGGGGCCTTTGTCCCTGAGTGGCCGGCCGCCTCCAAAAAATCCAAATGATTAAAGATATGTCCCAGACCCAACCTGCCCCCACATCAAACCTGTGCTGCCCTGACAGTCCCAAGGGAACCCTACCTGCTGACATCAGGAATCTGGGCTGACAATATTTCTTTCAAAGAAAAAATTGCTTGTGTCTTCCTGCAGGGGCCTTTGTCCCTGAGTGGCCGGCCGCCTCCAAAATATCCAAACGATTAAAGATATTTCCCAGACCTAATGTGCCGCCACCTCAATGCTGTGCTGCCCTGACAGTCCCAAGGAATCCCTACCTGCTGACATCAGGAATCTGGGTTGACCATATTTCTTTCCTAGAAAAAATTGCTCGTGTCTTCCTGCAGGGGCCTTTGTCCCTGAGTGGCTGGACGCCTCCAAAAAATCCAAATGATTAAAGATATGTCCCAGACCCAACCTGCCCCCACCTCAAACCTGTGCTGCCCTGACAGTCCCAAGGGAACCCTACAAACTGACATCAGCAACAAGGGCTGGCAACTTTTCCTTCTCAGACCCAACCAGCCCCCCCTCAAATTTGTGCTGCCCCGACAGTCTCAAGA
The DNA here is from genome assembly GCF_031753505.1 of Anomalospiza imberbis. Taxonomy (NCBI): domain Eukaryota; kingdom Metazoa; phylum Chordata; class Aves; order Passeriformes; family Viduidae; genus Anomalospiza; species Anomalospiza imberbis. Next base: position 130,594 of record NW_027099841.1, on the reverse strand, counting down.
GAACTCTACTAACTGACATCAGGAACATGGTCTAGCAACTTTTCGTTCAAAGGGAAAAGGGCCGGTGTTTGTCTTCAGGAACCTTTGTCCCAGAGTGGCCGGCTGCCTCCAAAATCTCCAAACGATTAAAGATATGTCCCAGACCCAACCTGCCCCGAACCTCAAATTTGTGCTGCCCCGACACTCTCAAGCGAACTCTACTAACTGACATCAGGAACCTGGTCTAGCAACATTTCGTTCAAAGGGAAAAGGGCCGGTGTTTGTCTTCAGGAGCCTGGGTCCCAGAGTGGCCGGCCGCCTCCAAAATATCCAAACGATTAAAGATATGTCCAAAACCCAACCTACCCCCACCTCAAACTGGTGCTGCCCTGACAGTCCCAAGGGAACCCTACCTGCTGACATCAGGAACCTGGGTTGACCATATTTCTTTCCTGGAAAAAATTGCTCGTGTCTTCCTGCAGGGGCCTTTGTCCCTGAGTGGCCGGCCGCCTCCAAAAAATCCAAACAATTAAAGATATGTCCCAGACTTAATCTGCCCCCACCAGAAACTTGTGCTACCCTGACAGTCCCAAAGAAACCCTATAAACTGACAAGAGGAACCTGGGCTGGCAACTTTTCCTTCACAGGGAAAAGGGCCGGTGTTTGTCTTCATGAACCTTTGTCCCAGAGTGGCCGGCCGCCTCCAAAATATCCAAACGATTAAAGATATGTCCCAGACCCAACCTGCCCCCACCTCAAGTTTGTGCTGCCCTGACAGTCCCAAGGGAAGCCTAAAACTGACATCAGGAACCTGCCTTGGCAACTTTTCCTTCACAGGGAAAATGGGTGGTCTTTTTCTTGAGGAGCCTTTGGCCTTGAGTGGCCCGCCGCCTCCAAAAAATCCAAACGATGAAGGATATGTCCCAGACCCAACATGCCCCCACCTCAAACCTGTGCTGCCCTGACAGTCCAAAGGGAACCCTACAAACTGACATCAGCAACCAGGGCTGGCAACTTTTCCTTAACAGGGAATACGGCCGGTGTTTGTCTCCAAGGGCCTTTGGCCTTGACTGGCCGGCCGCCTCCAAAAAATCCAAACAATTAAGGATATGTCCCAGACCCAACCGGCCCCCACCTCTAACCTGTGCTACCCTGACAGTCCCAAGGGAACCCTTCAAAGTGACAGCAGGATCCTGGACTGGACACTTTTCCTTCCCAGCGAAAATGGCCGGTGTTTTCCTGCAGGGACTTTGTCCCTGAGTGGCTGGACCCTTCCAAAAAATCCAAATGATTAAAGATATTTCCCAGACCCAACCGGCCCCCACCTCTAACCTTTGCTACCCTGACAGCCCCAAAGGAACCCTACCTGCTGACATCAGGAACCAGGGTTGACCATATTTCTTTCCTAGAAAAAATTGCTCGTGTCTTCCTGCAGGGGCCTTTGTCCCTGAGTGGCCGGACGCCTCCAAAAAATCCAAACGACTAAAGATATGTCCCAGACCCAACCTGCCCCCACCAGAAACTTGTGCTGCCCTGAGAGTCCCAAGGGAACCCTACAAACTGACATCAGCAACAAGGGCTGGCAACTTTTCCTTAACAGGGAATACGGCCGGTGTTTGTCTCCAAGGGCCTTTGTCCCTGAGTAGCGGGATGCCTCCAAAAAATCCAAACGATTAATGATATGTCCCAGACTTAATCTGCCCCCACCACAAACTTGTGCTACCCTGACAGTCTAAAAGGAACCCTATAAACTGAGGGGAGGAACCTGGGCTGGCAACTTTTCCTTCACAGGGAAAAGGGACGGTGTTTGTCTTCAGGAACCTTTGTCCCAGAGTGGCCGGCTGCCTCCAAAATCCCCAAACGATTAAAGATATGTCCCAGACCCAACCTGCCCCGAACCTCAAATTTGTGCTGCCCCGACAGTCTCAAGAGAACTCTACTAACTGACATCAGGAACCTGGTCTAGCAAAATTTCGTTCAAAGGGAAAAGGGCCGGTGTTTGTCTTCAGGAGCCTGGGTCCCAGAGTGGCCGGCCGCCTCCAAAATATAAAAACGATTAAAGATATATCCCAGACCCAACCTACCCCCACCTCAAACCGGTGCTGCCCTGACAGTCCCAAGGGAACCCTACAAACTGACATCAGCAACAAGGGCTGGCAACTTTTCCTTAACAGGGAATACGGCCGGTGTTTGTCTCCAAGGGCTTTTGTCCCTGAGTAGCCGGATGCCTCCAAAAAATCCAAACAATTATAGATATGTCCCAGACTTAATCTGCCCCCACCAGAAACTTGTGCTACCCTGACAGTCCCAAAGGAACCCTATAAACTGACAAGAGGAACCTGGGCTGGCAACTTTTCCTTCACAGGGAAAAGGGCCGGTTTTTGTCTTCATGAACCTTTGTCCCAGAGTGGCCGGCCGCCTCCAAAATATCCAAACGATTAAAGATATTTCCCAGACCCAACCTGCCCCCACCTCAAGTTTGTGCTGCCCTGACAGTCCCAAGGGAAGCCTAAAACTGACATCAGGAACCTGCCTTGGCAACTTTTCCTTCACAGGGAAAAGGGGTGGTCTTTTTCTTGAGGAGCCTTTGGCCTTGAGTGGCCCGCCGCCTCCAAAAAATCCAAACGATTAAAGATATTTCCCAGACCCAACCTGCCCCCACCTCAAAACTGTGCTGCCTTGACAGTCCAACGGGAACTCTACATGCAGACATCAGCAACCTGGACCGGCAACTTTTCCTTACAGGGAAAAAGAGCGGTCTTTTTCTCGAGGAGCCTGTGGCCTTGAGTGGCCGGCTACCTCCAAAAAATCCAAACGATTAAAGATATGTCCCAAACCTAACCTGCCCCCACCTCAAATTTGTGCTGCCTTGACAGTCCCAAGGGAACCCTACCTGCTGACATCAGGAACCAGGGTTGACCATATTTCTTTCCTAGAAAAAATTGCTCGTGTCTTCCTGCAGGGGCCTTTGTCCCTGAGTGGCCGGACGCCTCCAAAAAATCCAAACGACTAAAGATATGTCCCAGACCCAACCTGCCCCCACCAGAAACTTGTGCTGCCCTGAGAGTCCCAAGGGAACCCTACAAACTGACATCAGCAACAAGGGCTGGCAACTTTTCCTTCACAGGGAATACGGCCGGTGTTTGTCTCCAAGGGCCTTTGTCCCTGAGTAGCCGGATGCCTCCAAAAAATCCAAACGATTAATGATATGTCCCAGACTTAATCTGCCCCCACCACAAACTTGTGCTACCCTGACAGTCTAAAAGGAACCCTATAAACTGAGGGGAGGAACCTGGGCTGGCAACTTTTCCTTCACAGGGAAAAGGGCCGGTGTTTGTCTTCAGGAACCTTTGTCCCGGAGTGGCCGGCTGCCTCCAAAATCTCCAAACGATTAAAGATATGTCTCAGACCCAACCTGCCCTGCACCTCAAATTTGTGCTGCCCCGACAGTCTCAAGAGAACTCTACTAACTGACATCAGGAACCTGGTCTAGCAACATTTTGTTCAAAGGGAAAAGGGCCGGTGTTTGTCTTCAGGAACCTTTGTCCCGGAGTGGCTGGCTGCCTCCAAAATCTCCAAACGATTAAAGATATGTCCCAGACCCAACCTACCCCCACCCCCAAATTTGTGCTGCCCTGACAGTCCCAAGGGAACCCTACCTGCTGACATCAGGAACCTGGGTTGACCATATTTCTTTCCTGGAAAAAATTGCTCGTGTCTTCCTGCAGGGGCCTTTGTCCCTGAGTGGCCGGACGCCTCCAAAAAATCCAAATGATTAAAGATATGTCCCAGACCCAACCTGCCCCCACATCAAACCTGTGCTGCCCTGACAGTCCCAAGGGAATCCTACCTGCTGACATCAGGAATCTGGGCTGACAATATTTCTTTCAAAGAAAAAATTGCTTGTGTCTTCCTGCAGGGGCCTTTGTCCCAGAGTGGCCGGCCGCCTCCAAAATATCCAAACGATTAAAGATATGTCCCAGACCCAACCTGCCCCCACCTCAAAACTCTGCTACCTTGACAGTCCCAAGGGAACTCTAAAACTGACATCAGGAAACTGCCTTGGCAACTTTTCCTTCACAGGGAAAATGGGTGGTCTTTTTCTTGAGGAGCCTTTGGCCTTGAGTGGCCCGCCGCCTCCAAAAAATCCAAACGATGAAGGATATGTCCCAGACCCAACATGCCCCCACCTCAAACCTGTGCTGCCCTGACAGTCCAAAGGGAACCCTACAAACTGACATCAGCAACCAGGGCTGGCAACTTTTCCTTAACAGGGAATACGGCCGGTGTTTGTCTCCAAGGGCCTTTGGCCTTGACTGGCCCGCCGCCTCCAAAAAATCCAAACAATTAAGGATATGTCCCAGACCCAACCGGCCCCCACCTCTAACCTGTGCTACCCTGACAGTCCCAAGGGAACCCTTTAGAGTGACAGCAGTATCCAGGACTGGACACTTTTCCTTCCCAGCGAAAATGGCCGGTGTTTTCCTGCAGGGACTTTGTCCCTGAGTGGCTGGACCCTTCCAAAAAATCCAAACGATTAAAGATATTTCCCAGACCCAACCGGCCCCCACCTCTAACCTTTGCTACCCTGACAGCCCCAAAGGAACCCTACCTGCTGACATCAGGAATCTGGGCTGACCATATTTCTTTCCTAGAAAAAATTGCTCGTGTCTTCCTGCAGGGGCCTTTGTCCCTGAGTGGCCGGCCGCCTCCAAAAAATCCAAACGATTAAAGATATGTCCCAGACCCAACCTGCCCCAACCTCAAATTTGTGCTGCCCTGACAGTCTCAAGAGAACTCTACATGCAGACATCAGCAACCTGGACCGGCAACTTTTCCTTACAGGGAAAAGGAGCGGTCTTTTTCTCGAGGAGCCTGTGGCCTTGAGTGGCCGGCTGCCTCCAAAACATCCAAAAGATTAAAGATATGTCCCAAACCTAACCTGCCCCCACCTCAAATTTGTGCTGCCCTGACAGTCCCAAGGGAACCCTACCTGCTGACATCAGGAACCAGGGTTGACCATATTTCTTTCCTAGAAAAAATTGCTCGTGTCTTCCTGCAGGGGCCTTTGTCCCTGACTGGCCGGATGCCTCCAAAAAATCCAATCGATTAATGATATGTCCCAGACTTAATCTGCCCCCACCACAAACTTGTGCTGCCCTGACAGTCCCAAAGGAACCTATAAACTGAAAAGAGGAACCCGGGCTGGCAACTTTTCCTTCACAGGGAAAAGGGCCGGTGTTTGTCTTCAGGAACCTTTGTCCCAGAGTGGCCGGCCACCTCCAAAATCTCCAAACGATTAAAGATATGTCCCAGACCCAACCTGCCCCGCACCTCAAATTTGTGCTGCCCCGACAGTCTCAAGCGAACTCTACTAACTGACATCAGGAACCTGGTCTAGCAACTTTTCGTTCAAAGGGAAAAGGGCCGGTGTTTGTCTTCAGGAGCCTGGGTCCCAGAGTGGCCGGCCGCCTCCAAAATATAAAAACGATTAAAGATATATCCCAGACCCAACCTACCCCCACCTCAAACCGGTGCTGCCCTGACAGTCCCAAGGGAACCCTACAAACTGACATCAGCAACAAGGGCTGGCAACTTTTCCTTAACAGGGAATACGGCCGGTGTTTGTCTCCAAGGGCTTTTGTCCCTGAGTAGCCGGATGCCTCCAAAAAATCCAAACAATTATAGATATGTCCCAGACTTAATCTGCCCCCACCAGAAACTTGTGCTACCCTGACAGTCCCAGAGGAACCCTATAAACTGACAAGAGGAACCTGGGCTGGCAACTTTTCCTTCACAGGGAAAAGGGCCGGTTTTTGTCTTCATGAACCTTTGTCCCAGAGTGGCCGGCCGCCTCCAAAATATCCAAACGATTAAAGATATGTCCCAGACCCAACCTGCCCCCACCTCAAGTTTGTGCTGCCCTGACAGTCCCAAGGGAAGCCTAAAACTGACATCAGGAACCTGCCTTGGCAACTTTTCCTTCACAGGGAAAATGGGTGGTCTTTTTCTTCAGGAGCCTTTGGCCTTGAGTGGCCCGCCGCCTCCAAAAAATCCAAACGATTAAAGATATTTCCCAGACCCAACCTGCCCCCACCTCAAAACTGTGCTGCCTTGACAGTCCAACGGGAACTCTACATGCAGACATCAGCAACCTGGACCGGCAACTTTTCCTTACAGGGAAAAGGAGCGGTCTTTTTCTCGAGGAGCCTGTGGCCTTGAGTGGCCGGCTACCTCCAAAAAATCCAAAGGATTAAAGATATGTCCCAAACCTAACCTGCCCCCACCTCAAATTTGTGCTGCCTTGACAGTCCCAAGGGAACCCTACCTGCTGACATCAGGAACCAGGGTTGACCATATTTCTTTCCTAGAAAAAATTGCTCGTGTCTTCCTGCAGGGGCCTTTGTCCCTGAGTGGCCGGACGCCTCCAAAAAATCCAAACGACTAAAGATATGTCCCAGACCCAACCTGCCCCCACCAGAAACTTGTGCTGCCCTGAGAGTCCCAAGGGAACCCTACAAACTGACATCAGCAACAAGGGCTGGCAACTTTTCCTTAACAGGGAATACGGCCGGTGTTTGTCTCCAAGGGCCTTTGTCCCTGAGTAGCCGGATGCCTCCAAAAGATCCAAACGATTAATGATATGTCCCAGACTTAATCTGCCCCCCACCACAAACTTGTGCTACCCTGACAGTCTAAAAGGAACCCTATAAACTGAGGGGAGGAGCCTGGGCTGGCAACTTTTCCTTCACAGGGAAAAGGGACGGTGTTTGTCTTCAGGAACCTTTGTCCCAGAGTGGCCGGCTGCCTCCAAAATCTCCAAACGATTAAAGATATGTCCCAGACCCAACCTGCCCCGAACCTCAAATTTGTGCTGCCCCGACAGTCTCAAGAGAACTCTACTAACTGACATCAGGAACCTGGTCTAGCAACATTTCGTTCAAAGGGAAAAGGGCCGGTGTTTGTCTTCAGGAGCCTGGGTCCCAGAGTGGCCGGCCGCCTCCAAAATATCCAAACGATTAAAGATATGTCCCAGACCCAACCTACCCCCACCCAAAATTTGTGCTGCCCTGACAGTCCCAAGGGAACCCTACCTGCTGACATCAGGAACCTGGGTTGACCATATTTCTTTCCTGGAAAAAATTGCTCGTGTCTTCCTGCAGGGGCCTTGTCCCTGAGTGGCCGGCCGCCTCCAAAAAATCCAAATGATTAAAGATATGTCCCAGACCCAACCTGCCCCCACATCAAACCTGTGCTGCCCTGACAGTCCCAAGGGAGCCCTACCTGCTGACATCAGGAATCTGGGCTGACAATATTTCTTTCAAAGAAAAAATTGCTTGTGTCTTCCTGCAGGGGCCTTTGTCCCTGAGTGGCCGGCCGCCTCCAAAATATCCAAACGATTAAAGATATTTCCCAGACCTAATGTGCCGCCACCTCAATGCTGTGCTGCCCTGACAGTCCCAAGGAATCCCTACCTGCTGACATCAGGAATCTGGGTTGACCATATTTCTTTCCTAGAAAAAATTGCTCGTGTCTTCCTGCAGGGGCCTTTGTCCCTGAGTGGCTGGACGCCTCCAAAAAATCCAAATGATTAAAGATATGTCCCAGACCCAACCTGCCCCCCACCTCAAACCTGTGCTGCCCTGACAGTCCCAAGGGAACCCTACAAACTGACATCAGCAACAAGGGCTGGCAACTTTTCCTTCTCAGACCCCAACCGGCCCCCCCTCAAATTTGTGCTGCCCCGACAGTCTCAAGAGAACTCTACTAACTGACATCAGGAACCTGGCCTAGCAACTTTTCGTTCAAAGGGAAAAGGGCCGGTGTTTGTCTTCAGGAACCTTTGTCCCAGAGTGGCCGGCTGCCTCCAAAATCTCCAAACGATTAAAGATATGTCCCAGACCCAACCTGCCCCGAACCTCAAATTTGTGCTGCCCCGACACTCTCAAGCGAACTCTACTAACTGACATCAGGAACCTGGTCTAGCAACATTTCGTTCAAAGGGAAAAGGGCCGGTGTTTGTCTTCAGGAGCCTGGGTCCCAGAGTGGCCGGCCGCCTCCAAAATATCCAAACGATTAAAGATATGTCCAAAACCCAACCTACCCCCACCTCAAACTGGTGCTGCCCTGACAGTCCCAAGGGAACCCTACCTGCTGACATCAGGAACCTGGGTTGACCATATTTCTTTCCTGGAAAAAAATTGCTCGTGTCTTCCTGCAGGGGCCTTTGTCCCTGAGTGGCCGGATGCCTCCAAAAAATCCAAACAATTAAAGATATGTCCCAGACTTAATCTGCCCCCACCAGAAACTTGTGCTACCCTGACAGTCCCAAAGAAACCCTATAAACTGACAAGAGGAACCTGGGCTGGCAACTTTTCCTTCACAGGGAAAAGGGCCGGTGTTTGTCTTCATGAACCTTTGTCCCAGAGTGGCCGGCCGCCTCCAAAATATCCAAACGATTAAAGATATGTCCCAGACCCAACCTGCCCCCACCTCAAGTTTGTGCTGCCCTGACAGTCCCAAGGGAAGCCTAAAACTGACATCAGGAACCTGCCTTGGCAACTTTTCCTTCACAGGGAAAATGGGTGGTCTTTTTCTTGAGGAGCCTTTGGCCTTGAGTGGCCCGCCGCCTCCAAAAAATCCAAACGATGAAGGATATGTCCCAGACCCAACATGCCCCCACCTCAAACCTGTGCTGCCCTGACAGTCCAAAGGGAACCCTACAAACTGACATCAGCAACCAGGGCTGGCAACTTTTCCTTAACAGGGAATACGGCCGGTGTTTGTCTCCAAGGGCCTTTGGCCTTGACTGGCCGGCCGCCTCCAAAAAATCCAAACAATTAAGGATATGTCCCAGACCCAACCGGCCCCCACCTCTAACCTGTGCTACCCTGACAGTCCCAAGGGAACCCTTCAAAGTGACAGCAGGATCCTGGACTGGACACTTTTCCTTCCCAGCGAAAATGGCCGGTGTTTTCCTGCAGGGACTTTGTCCCTGAGTGGCTGGACCCTTCCAAAAAATCCAAATGATTAAAGATATTTCCCAGACCCAACCGGCCCCCACCTCTAACCTTTGCTACCCTGACAGCCCCAAAGGAACCCTACCTGCTGACATCAGGAACCAGGGTTGACCATATTTCTTTCCTAGAAAAAATTGCTCGTGTCTTCCTGCAGGGGCCTTTGTCCCTGAGTGGCCGGACGCCTCCAAAAAATCCAAACGACTAAAGATATGTCCCAGACCCAACCTGCCCCCACCAGAAACTTGTGCTGCCCTGAGAGTCCCAAGGGAACCCTACAAACTGACATCAGCAACAAGGGCTGGCAACTTTTCCTTAACAGGGAATACGGCCGGTGTTTGTCTCCAAGGGCCTTTGTCCCTGAGTAGCGGGATGCCTCCAAAAAATCCAAACGATTAATGATATGTCCCAGACTTAATCTGCCCCCACCACAAACTTGTGCTACCCTGACAGTCTAAAAGGAACCCTATAAACTGAGGGGAGGAACCTGGGCTGGCAACTTTTCCTTCACAGGGAAAAGGGACGGTGTTTGTCTTCAGGAACCTTTGTCCCAGAGTGGCCGGCTGCCTCCAAAATCCCCAAACGATTAAAGATATGTCCCAGACCCAACCTGCCCCGAACCTCAAATTTGTGCTGCCCCGACAGTCTCAAGAGAACTCTACTAACTGACATCAGGAACCTGGTCTAGCAAAATTTCGTTCAAAGGGAAAAGGGCCGGTGTTTGTCTTCAGGAGCCTGGGTCCCAGAGTGGCCGGCCGCCTCCAAAATATCCAAACGATTAAAGATATGTCCCAGACCCAACCTACCCCCACCCCAAATTTGTGCTGCCCTGACAGTCCCAAGGGAACCCTACCTGCTGACATCAGGAATCTGGGCTGACAATATTTCTTTCAAAGAAAAAATTGCTTGTGTCTTCCTGCAGGGGCCTTTGTCCCAGGGTGGCCGGCCGCCTCCAAAATATCCAAACGATTAAAGATATTTCCCAGACCTAATGTGCCGCCACCTCAATGCTGTGCTGCCCTGACAGTCCCAAGGAATCCCTACCTGCTGACATCAGGAATCTGGGTTGACCATATTTCTTTCCTAGAAAAAATTGCTCGTGTCTTCCTGCAGGGGCCTTTGTCCCTGAGTGGCTGGACGCCTCCAAAAAATCCAAATGATTAAAGATATGTCCCAGACCCAACCTGCCCCCACCTCAAACCTGTGCTGCCCTGACAGTCCCAAGGGAACCCTACAAACTGACATCAGCAACAAGGGCTGGCAACTTTTCCTTCTCAGACCCAACCGGCCCCCCCTCAAATTTGTGCTGCCCCGACAGTCTCAAGAGAACTCTACTAACTGACATCAGGAACATGGTCTAGCAACTTTTCGTTCAAAGGGAAAAGGGCCGGTGTTTGTCTTCAGGAACCTTTGTCCCAGAGTGGCCGGCTGCCTCCAAAATCTCCAAACGATTAAAGATATGTCCCAGACCCAACCTGCCCCGAACCTCAAATTTGTGCTGCCCCGACAGTCTCAAGCGAACTCTACTAACTGACATCAGGAACCTGGTCTAGCAACATTTCGGTCAAAGGGAAAAGGGCCGGTGTTTGTCTTCAGGAGCCTGGGTCCCAGAGTGGCCGGCCGCCTCCAAAATATCCAAACGATTAAAGATATGTCCCAGACCCAACCTACCCCCACCTCAAACTGGTGCTGCCCTGACAGTCCCAAGGGAACCCTACCTGCTGACATCAGGAACCTGGGTTGACCATATTTCTTTCCTGGAAAAAATTGCTCGTGTCTTCCTGCAGGGGCCTTTGTCCCTGAGTGGCCGGATGCCTCCAAAAAATCCAAACGATTAAAGATATTTCCCAGACTTAATCTGCCCCCTTCAGAAACTTGTGCTACCCTGAAAGTCCCAAAGAAGCCCTATAAACTGACAAGAGGAACCTGGGCTGGCAACTTTTCCTTCACAGGGAAAAGGGACGGTGTTTGTCTTCATGAACCTTTGTCCCAGAGTGGCCGGCCGCCTCCAAAATATCCAAACGATTAAAGATATGTCCCAGACCCAACCTGCCCCCACCAGAAACTTGTGCTGCCCTGAGAGTCCCAAGGGAACCCTACAAACTGACATCAGCAACAAGGGCTGGCAACCTTTCCTTAACAGGGAATACGGCCGGTGTTTGTCTCCAAGGGCCTTTGTCCCTGAGTAGCGGGATGCCTCCAAAAAATCCAAACGATTAATGATATGTCCCAGACTTAATCTGCCCCCACCACAAACTTGTGCTACCCTGACAGTCTAAAAGGAACCCTATAAACTGAGGGGAGGAACCTGGGCTGGCAACTTTTCCTTCACAGGGAAAAGGGACGGTGTTTGTCTTCAGGAACCTTTGTCCCGGAGTGGCCGGCTGCCTCCAAAATCCCCAAACGATTAAAGATATGTCCCAGACCCAACCTGCCCCGAACCTCAAATTTGTGCTGCCCCGACAGTCTCAAGAGAACTCTACTAACTGACATCAGGAACCTGGTCTAGCAAAATTTCGTTCAAAGGGAAAAGGGCCGGTGTTTGTCTTCAGGAGCCTGGGTCCCAGAGTGGCCGGCCGCCTCCAAAATATCCAAACGATTAAAGATATGTCCCAGACCCAAACTACCCCCACCCCAAATTTGTGCTGCCCTGACAGTCCCAAGGGAACCCTACCTGCTGACATCAGGAACCTGGGTTGACCATATTTCTTTCCTGGAAAAAATTGCTCGTGTCTTCCTGCAGGGGCCTTTGTCCCTGAGTGGCCGGACGCCTCCAAAAAATCCAAATGATTAAAGATATGTCCCAGACCCAACCTGCCCCCACATCAAACCTGTGCTGCCCTGACAGTCCCAAGGGAACCCTACCTGCTGACATCAGGAATCTGGGCTGACCATATTTCTTTCAAAGAAAAAATTGCTCGTGTCTTCCTGCAGGGGCCTTTGTCCCTGAGTGGCCGGCCGCCTCCAAAATATCCAAACGATTAAAGATATTTCCCAGACCTAATGTGCCGCCACCTCAATGCTGTGCTGCCCTGACAGTCCCAAGGAATCCCTACCTGCTGACATCAGGAATCTGGGTTGACCATATTTCTTTCCTAGAAAAAATTGCTCGTGTCTTCCTGCAGGGGCCTTTGTCTCTGAGTGGCCGGATGCCTCCAAAAAATCGAAACAATTAATGATATGTCCCAGACTTAATCTGGCCCCACCAGAAACTTGTGCTACCCTGACAGTCCCAAAGGAACCCTACAAACTGACAAGAGGAACCTGGGCTGGCAACTTTTCCTTCACAGGGAAAAGGGCCGGTGTTTGTCTTCAGGAACCTTTGTCCCAGAGTGGCCGGCTGCCTCCAAAATCTCCAAACGATTAAAGATATGTCCCAGACCCAACCTGCCCCCACCTAAAATTTGTGCTGCCCCGACAGTCTCAAGAGAACTCTACTAACTGACATCAGGAACCTGGTCTAGCAACTTTTCGTTCAAAGGGCAAAGGGCCGGTGTTTGTCTTCAGGAGCCTGGGTCCCAGAGTGGCCGGCCGCCGCCAAAATATCCAAACTGACATCAGCAACCAGGGCTGGCAACTTTTCCTTCACAGGGAATACGGCCGGTGTTTGTCTCCAAGGGCCTTTGGCCTTGACTGGCCCGCCGCCTCCAAAAAATCCAAACAATTAAGGATATGTCCCAGACCCAACCGGCCCCCACCTCTAACCTGTGCTGCCCTGACAGTCCCAAGGGAACCCTTCAAAGTGACAGCAGGATCCAGGACTGGACACTTTTCCTTCCCAGCGAAAATGGCCGGTGTTTTCCTGCAGGGACTTTGTCCCTGAGTGGCTGGACCCTTCCAAAAAATCCAAACGATTAAAGATATTTCCCAGACCCAACCGGCCCCCACCTCTAACCTTTGCTACCCTGACAGCCCCAAAGGAACCCTACCTGCTGACATCAGGAATCTGGGCTGACCATATTTCTTTCCTAGAAAAAATTGCTCGTGTCTTCCTGCAGGGGCCTTTGTCCCTGAGTGGCCGGCCGCCTCCAAAAAATCCAAACGATTAAAGATATGTCCCAGACCCAACCTGCCCCAACCTCAAATTTGTGCTGCCCTGACAGTCTCAAGAGAACTCTACATGCAGACATCAGCAACCTGGACCGGCAACTTTTCCTTACAGGGAAAAGGAGCGGTCTTTTTCTCGAGGAGCCTGTGGCCTTGAGTGGCCAGCTGCCTCCAAAACATCCAAAAGATTAAAGATATGTCCCAAACCTAACCTGCCCCCACCTCAAATTTGTGCTGCCCTGACAGTCCCAAGGGAACCCTACCTGCTGACATCAGGAACCTGGGTTGACCATATTTCTTTCCTAGAAAAAATTGCTCGTGTCTTCCTGCAGGGGCCTTTGTCCCTGACTGGCCGGATGCCTCCAAAAAATCCAATCGATTAATGATATGTCCCAGACTTAATCTGCCCCCACCACAAACTTGTGCTGCCCTGACAGTCCCAAAGGAACCCTATAAACTGACAAGAGGAACCCGGGCTGGCAACTTTTCCTTCACAGGGAAAAGGGACGGTGTTTGTCTTCAGGAACCTTTGTCCCAGAGTGGCCGGCTGCCTCCAAAATCCCCAAACGATTAAAGATATGTCCCAGACCCAACCTGCCCCGCACCTCAAATTGGTGCTGCCCCGACAGTCTCAAGCGAACTCTACTAACTGACATCAGGAACCTGGTCTAGCAAAATTTCGTTCAAAGGGAAAAGGGCCGGTGTTTGTCTTCAGGAGCCTGGGTCCCAGAGTGGCCGGCCGCCTCCAAAATATCCAAACGATTAAAGATATATCCCAGACCCAACCTACCCCCACCTCAAACCGGTGCTGCCCTGACAGTCCCAAGGGAACCCTACAAACTGACATCAGCAACAAGGGCTGGCAACTTTTCCTTAACAGGGAATACGGCCGGTGTTTGTCTCCAAGGGCTTTTGTCCCTGAGTAGCCGGATGCCTCCAAAAAATCCAAACAATTATAGATATGTCCCAGACTTAATCTGCCCCCACCAGAAACTTGTGCTACCCTGACAGTCCCAAAGGAACCCTATAAACTGACAAGAGGAACCTGGGCTGGCAACTTTTCCTTCACAGGGAAAAGGGACGGTGTTTGTCTTCATGAACCTTTGTCCCAGAGTGGCCGGCCGCCTCCAAAATATCCAAACGATTAAAGATATGTCCCAGACCCAACCTGCCCCCACCTCAAGTTTGTGCTGCCCTGACAGTCCCAAGGGAAGCCTAAAACTGACATCAGGAACCTGCCTTGGCAACTTTTCCTTCACAGGGAAAATGGGTGGTCTTTTTCTTCAGGAGCCTTTGGCCTTGAGTGGCCCGCCGCCTCCAAAAAATCCAAACGATGAAGGATATTTCCCAGACCCAACCTGCCCCCACCTCAAAACTGTGCTGCCTTGACAGTCCAACGGGAACTCTACATGCAGACATCAGCAACCTGGACCGGCAACTTTTCCTTACAGGGAAAAGGAGCGGTCTTTTTCTCGAGGAGCCTGTGGCCTTGAGTGGCCGGCTACCTCCAAAAAATCCAAACGATTAAAGATATGTCCCAAACCTAACCTGCCCCCACCTCAAATTTGTGCTGCCTTGACAGTCCCAAGGGAACCCTACCTGCTGACATCAGGAACCAGGGTTGACCATATTTCTTTCCTAGAAAAAATTGCTCGTGTCTTCCTGCAGGGGCCTTTGTCCCTGAGTGGCCGGACGCCTCCAAAAAATCCAAACGACTAAAGATATGTCCCAGACCCAACCTGCCCCCACCAGAAACTTGTGCTGCCCTGAGAGTCCCAAGGGAACCCTACAAACTGACATCAGCAACAAGGGCTGGCAACTTTTCCTTAACAGGGAATACGGCCGGTGTTTGTCTCCAAGGGCCTTTGTCCCTGAGTAGCCGGATGCCTCCAAAAAATCCAAACGATTAATGATATGTCCCAGACTTAATCTGCCCCCACCACAAACTTGTGCTACCCTGACAGTCTAAAAGGAACCCTATAAACTGAGGGGAGGAACCTGGGCTGGCAACTTTTCCTTCACAGGGAAAAGGGCCGGTGTTTGTCTTCAGGAACCTTTGTCCCGGAGTGGCCGGCTGCCTCCAAAATCTCCAAACGATTAAAGATATGTCTCAGACCCAACCTGCCCCGCACCTCAAATTTGTGCTGCCCCGACAGTCTCAAGAGAACTCTACTAACTGACATCAGGAACCTGGTCTAGCAACATTTCGTTCAAAGGGAAAAGGGCCGGTGTTTGTCTTCAGGAGCCTGGGTCCCAGAGTGGCCGGCCGCCTCCAAAATATCCAAACGATTAAAGATATGTCCCAGACCCAACCTACCCCCACCCCAAATTTGTGCTGCCCTGACAGTCCCAAGGGAACCCTACCTGCTGACATCAGGAACCTGGGTTGACCATATTTCTTTCCTGGAAAAAATTGCTCGTGTCTTCCTGCAGGGGCCTTTGTCCCTGAGTGGCCGGACGCCTCCAAAAAAATCCAAATGATTAAAGATATGTCCCAGACCCAACCTGCCCCCACATCAAACCTGTGCTGCCCTGACAGTCCCAAGGGAACCCTACCTGCTGACATCAGGAATCTGGGCTGACAATATTTCTTTCAAAGAAAAAATTGCTTGTGTCTTCCTGCAGGGGCCTTTGTCCCTGAGTGGCCCGGCCGCCTCCAAAATATCCAAACGATTAAAGATATTTCCCAGACCTAATGTGCCGCCACCTCAATGCTGTGCTGCCCTGACAGTCCCAAGGAATCCCTACTGCTGACATCAGGAATCTGGGTTGACCATATTTCTTTCCTAGAAAAAATTGCTCGTGTCTTCCTGCAGGGGCCTTTGTCCCTGAGTGGCTGGACGCCTCCAAAAAATCCAAATGATTAAAGATATGTCCCAGACCCAACCTGCCCCCACCTCAAACCTGTGCTGCCCTGACAGTCCCAAGGGAACCCTACAAACTGACATCAGCAACAAGGGCTGGCAACTTTTCCTTCTCAGACCCAACCGGCCCCCCCTCAAATTTGTGCTGCCCCGACAGTCTCAAGAGAACTCTACTAACTGACATCAGGAACATGGTCTAGCAACTTTTCGTTCAAAGGGAAAAGGGCCGGTGTTTGTCTTCAGGAACCTTTGTCCCAGAGTGGCCGGCTGCCTCCAAAATCTCCAAACGATTAAAGATATGTCCCAGACCCAACCTGCCCCGAACCTCAAATTTGTGCTGCCCCGACAGTCTCAAGCGAACTCTACTAACTGACATCAGGAACCTGGTCTAGCAACATTTCGTTCAAAGGGAAAAGGGCCGGTGTTTGTCTTCAGGAGCCTGGGTCCCAGAGTGGCCGGCCGCCTCCAAAATATCCAAACGATTAAAGATATGTCCCAGACCCAACCTGCCCCCACATCAAACCTGTGCTGCCCTGACAGTCCCAAGGGAACCCTACCTGCTGACATCAGGAATCTGGGCTGACAATATTTCTTTCAAAGAAAAAATTGCTTGTGTCTTCCTGCAGGGGCCTTTGTCCCTGAGTGGCCGGCCGCCTCCAAAATATCCAAACGATTAAAGATATTTCCCAGACCTAATGTGCCGCCACCTCAATGCTGTGCTGCCCTGACAGTCCCAAGGAATCCCTACCTGCTGACATCAGGAATCTGGGTTGACCATATTTCTTTCCTAGAAAAAATTGCTCGTGTCTTCCTGCAGGGGCCTTTGTCCCTGAGTGGCTGGACGCCTCCAAAAAATCCAAATGATTAAAGATATGTCCCAGACCCAACCTGCCCCCACCTCAAACCTGTGCTGCCCTGACAGTCCCAAGGGAACCCTACAAACTGACATCAGCAACAAGGGCTGGCAACTTTTCCTTCTCAGACCCAACCGGCCCCCCCTCAAATTTGTGCTGCCCCGACAGTCTCAAGAGAACTCTACTAACTGACATCAGGAACATGGTCTAGCAACTTTTCGTTCAAAGGGAAAAGGGCCGGTGTTTGTCTTCAGGAACCTTTGTCCCAGAGTGGCCGGCTGCCTCCAAAATCTCCAAACGATTAAAGATATGTCCCAGACCCAACCTGCCCCGAACCTCAAATTTGTGCTGCCCCCGACAGTCTCAAGCGAACTCTACTAACTGACATCAGGAACCTGGTCTAGCAACATTTCGTTCAAAGGGAAAAGGGCCGGTGTTTGTCTTCAGGAGCCTGGGTCCCAGAGTGGCCGGCCGCCTCCAAAATATCCAAACGATTAAAGATATGTCCCAGACCCAACCTGCCCCCACATCAAACCTGTGCTGCCCTGACAGTCCCAAGGGAACCCTACCTGCTGACATCAGGAATCTGGGCTGACAATATTTCTTTCAAAGAAAAAATTGCTTGTGTCTTCCTGCAGGGGCCTTTGTCCCTGAGTGGCCGGATGCCTCCAAAAAATCCAAACAATTAAAGATATGTCCCAGACTTAATCTGCCCCCATCAGAAACTTGTGCTACCCTGACAGTCCCAAAGAAACCCTATAAACTGAGAAGAGGAACCTGGGCTGGCAACTTTTCCTTCACAGGGAATACGGCCGGTGTTTGTCTCCAAGGGCCTTTGGCCTTGACTGGCCCGCCGCCTCCAAAAAATCCAAACAATTAAGGATATGTCCCAGACCCAACCGGCCCCCACCTCTAACCTGTGCTACCCTGACAGTCCAAGGGAACCCTTCAAAGTGACAGCAGGATCCTGGACTGGACACTTTTCCTTCCCAGCGAAAATGGCCGGTGTTTTCCTGCAGGGACTTTGTCCTGAGTGGCTGGACCCTTCCAAAAAATCCAAATGATTAAAGATATTTCCCAGACCCAACCGGCCCCCACCTCTAACCTTTGCTACCCTGACAGCCCCAAAGGAACCCTACCTGCTGACATCAGGAACCTGGGTTGACCATATTTCTTTCCTAGAAAAAATTGCTCGTGTCTTCCTGCAGGGGCCTTTGTCCCTGAGTGGCCGGACGCCTCCAAAAAATCCAAACGACTAAAGATATGTCCCAGACCCAACCTGCCCCCACCAGAAACTTGTGCTGCCCTGAGAGTCCCAAGGGAACCCTACAAACTGACATCAGCAACAAGGGCTGGCAACTTTTCCTTAACAGGGAATACGGCCGGTGTTTGTCTCCAAGGGCCTTTGTCCCTGAGTAGCGGGATGCCTCCAAAAAATCCAAACGATTAATGATATGTCCCAGACTTAATCTGCCCCCACCACAAACTTGTGCTACCCTGACAGTCTAAAAGGAACCCTATAAACTGAGGGGAGGAACCTGGGCTGGCAACTTTTCCTTCACAGGGAAAAGGGACGGTGTTTGTCTTCAGGAACCTTTGTCCCAGAGTGGCCGGCTGCCTCCAAAATCCCCAAACGATTAAAGATATGTCCCAGACCCAACCTGCCCCGAACCTCAAATTTGTGCTGCCCCGACAGTCTCAAGAGAACTCTACTAACTGACATCAGGAACCTGGTCTAGCAAAATTTCGTTCAAAGGGAAAAGGGCCGGTGTTTGTCTTCAGGAGCCTGGGTCCCAGAGTGGCCGGCCGCCTCCAAAATATAAAAACGATTAAAGATATATCCCAGACCCAACCTACCCCCACCTCAAACCGGTGCTGCCCTGACAGTCCCAAGGGAACCCTACCTGCTGACATCAGGAATCTGGGCTGACAATATTTCTTTCAAAGAAAAAATTGCTTGTGTCTTCCTGCAGGGGCCTTTGTCCCTGAGTGGCCGGCCGCCTCCAAAATATCCAAACGATTAAAGATATTTCCCAGACCTAATGTGCCGCCACCTCAATGCTGTGCTGCCCTGACAGTCCCAAGGAATCCCTACCTGCTGACATCAGGAATCTGGGTTGACCATATTTCTTTCCTAGAAAAAATTGCTCTTGTCTTCCTGCAGGGGCCTTTGTCCCTGAGTGGCTGGACGCCTCCAAAAAATCCAAATGATTAAAGATATGTCCCAGACCCAACCTGCCCCCACCTCAAACCTGTGCTGCCCTGACAGTCCCAAGGGAACCCTACAAACTGACATCAGCAACAAGGGCTGGCAACTTTTCCTTCTCAGACCCAACCGGCCCCCCTCAAATTTGTGCTGCCCCGACAGTCTCAAGAGAACTCTACTAACTGACATCAGGAACATGGTCTAGCAACTTTTCGTTCAAAGGGAAAAGGGCCGGTGTTTGTCTTCAGGAACCTTTGTCCCAGAGTGGCCGGCTGCCTCCAAAATCTCCAAACGATTAAAGATATGTCCCAGACCCAACCTGCCCCGAACCTCAAATTTGTGCTGCCCCGACAGTCTCAAGCGAACTCTACTAACTGACATCAGGAACCTGGTCTAGCAACATTTCGTTCAAAGGGAAAAGGGCCGGTGTTTGTCTTCAGGAGCCTGGGTCCCAGAGTGGCCGGCCGCCTCCAAAATATCCAAACGATTAAAGATATGTCCCAGACCCAACCTACCCCCACCTCAAACCGGTGCTGCCCTGACAGTCCCAAGGGAACCCTACCTGCTGACATCAGGAACCTGGGTTGACCATATTTCTTTCCTGGAAAAAATTGCTCGTGTCTTCCTGCAGGGGCCTTTGTCCCTGAGTGGCCGGATGCCTCCAAAAAATCCAAACAATTAAAGATATGTCCCAGACTTAATCTGCCCCCTCAGAAACTTGTGCTACCCTGACAGTCCCAAAGAACCCTATAAACTGACAAGAGGAACCTGGGCTGGCAACTTTTCCTTCACAGGGAAAAGGGCCGGTGTTTGTCTTCATGAACCTTTGTCCCAGAGTGGCCGGCCGCCTCCAAAATATCCAAACGATTAAAGATATGTCCCAGACCCAACCTGCCCCCACCAGAAACTTGTGCTGCCCTGAGAGTCCCAAGGGAACCCTACAAACTGACATCAGCAACAAGGGCTGGCAACTTTTCCTTAACAGGGAATACGGCCGGTGTTTGTCTCCAAGGGCCTTTGTCCCTGAGTAGCGGGATGCCTCCAAAAAATCCAAACGATTAATGATATGTCCCAGACTTAATCTGCCCCCACCACAAACTTGTGCTACCCTGACAGTCTAAAAGGAACCCTATAAACTGAGGGGAGGAACCTGGGCTGGCAACTTTTCCTTCACAGGGAAAAGGGCCGGTGTTTGTCTTCAGGAACCTTTGTCCCAGAGTGGCCGGCTGCCTCCAAAATCCCCAAACGATTAAAGATATGTCCCAGACCCAACCTGCCCCGAACCTCAAATTTGTGCTGCCCCGACAGTCTCAAGAGAACTCTACTAACTGACATCAGGAACCTGGTCTAGCAAAATTTCGTTCAAAGGGAAAAGGGCCGGTGTTTGTCTTCAGGAGCCTGGGTCCCAGAGTGGCCGGCCGCCTCCAAAATATCCAAACGATTAAAGATATGTCCCAGACCCAACCTACCCCCACCCCAAATTTGTGCTGCCCTGACAGTCCCAAGGGAACCCTACCTGCTGACATCAGGAACCTGGGTTGACCATATTTCTTTCCTGGAAAAAATTGCTCGTGTCTTCCTGCAGGGGCCTTTGTCCCTGAGTGGCCGGACGCCTCCAAAAAATCCAAATGATTAAAGATATGTCCCAGACCCAACCTGCCCCCACATCAAACCTGTGCTGCCCTGACAGTCCCAAGGGAACCCTACCTGCTGACATCAGGAATCTGGGCTGACCATATTTCTTTCAAAGAAAAAAATTGCTTGTGTCTTCCTGCAGGGGCCTTTGTCCCTGAGTGGCCGGCCGCCTCCAAAATATCCAAACGATTAAAGATATTTCCCAGACCTAATGTGCCGCCACCTCAATGCTGTGCTGCCCTGACAGTCCCAAGGAATCCCTACCTGCTGACATCAGGAATCTGGGTTGACCATATTTCTTTCCTAGAAAAAATTGCTCGTGTCTTCCTGCAGGGGCCTTGGTCTCTGAGTGGCCGGATGCCTCCAAAAAATCGAAACAATTAATGATATGTCCCAGACTTAATCTGGCCCCACCAGAAACTTGTGCTACCCTGACAGTCCAAAGGAACCCTACAAACTGACAAGAGGAACCTGGGCTGGCAACTTTTCCTTCACAGGGAAAAGGGCCGGTGTTTGTCTTCATGAACCTTTGTCCCAGAGTGGCCGGCTGCCTCCAAAATCTCCAAACGATTAAAGATATGTCCCAGACCCAACCTGCCCCCACCTCAAATTTGTGCTGCCCCGACAGTCTCAAGAGAACTCTACTAACTGACATCAGGAACCTGGTCTAGCAACTTTTCGTTCAAAGGGAAAAGGGCCGGTGTTTGTCTTCAGGAGCCTGGGTCCCAGAGTGGCCGGCCGCCTCCAAAATATCCAAACTGACATCAGCAACCAGGGCTGGCAACTTTTCCTTAACAGGGAATACGGCCGGTGTTTGTCTCCAAGGGCCTTTGGCCTTGACTGGCCCGCCGCCTCCAAAAAATCCAAACAATTAAGGATATGTCCCAGACCCAACCGGCCCCCACCTCTAACCTGTGCTGCCCTGACAGTCCCAAGGGAACCCTTCAAAGTGACAGCAGGATCCTGGACTGGACACTTTCCTTCCAGCGAAAATGGCCGGTGTTTTCCTGCAGGGACTTTGTCCCTGAGTGGCTGGACCCTTCCAAAAAATCCAAATGATTAAAGATATTTCCCAGACCCAACCGGCCCCCACCTCTAACCTTTGCTACCCTGACAGCCCCAAAGGAACCCTACCTGCTGACATCAGGAATCTGGGCTGACCATATTTCTTTCCTAGAAAAAATTGCTCGTGTCTTCCTGCAGGGGCCTTTGTCCCTGAGTGGCCGGATGCCTCCAAAAAATCCAAACGATTAATGATATGTCCCAGACTTAATCTGCCCCGTCAGAAACTTGTGCTACCCTGACAGTCCCAAAGGAACCCTATAAACTGAGGGGAGGAACCTGGGCTGGCAACTTTTCCTTCACAGGGAAAAGGGCCCGTGTTTGTCTTCATGAACCTTTGTCCCAGAGTGGCCGGCTGCCTCCAAAATCTCCAAACGATTAAAGATATGTCCCAGACCCAACCTGCCCCGCACCTCAAATTTGTGCTGCCCCGACAGCCTCAAGAGAACTCTACTAACTGACATCAGGAACCTGGTCTAGCAAAATTTCGTTCAAAGGGAAAAGGGCCGGTGTTTGTCTTCAGGAGCCTGGTCCCAGAGTGGCCGGCCGCCTCCAAAATATCCAAACGATTAAAGATATGTTCCAGACCCAACCTACCCCCACCCCAAATTTGTGCTGCCCTGACAGTCCCAAGGGAACCCTACCTGCTGACATCAGCAACCTGGCTGGCAACTTTTTCCTTAACAGGGAATACGGCCGGTGTTTGTCTCCGAGGGCCTTTGTCCCTGAGTAGCCGGATGCCTCCAAAAAATCCAAACAATTAAGGATATGTCCCAGACCCAACCAGTCCCCACCTCTAACCTGTGCTACCCTGACAGCCCCAAGGGAACCCTACCTGCTGACATCAGGAATCTGGGCTGACCATATTTCTTTCCTAGAAAAAATTGCTCGTGTCTTCCTGCAGGGGCCTTTGTCCCTGAGTGGCCGGACGCCTCCAAAAATCCAAACGATTAAAGATATGTCCCAGACCCAACCTGCCCCCACCTCAAAACTGTGCTGCCTTGACAGTCCAACGGGAACTCTACATGCAGACATCAGCAACCTGGACCGGCAACTTTTCCTTAAAGGGAAAAGGAGCGGTCTTTTTCTCGAGGAGCCTGTGGCCTTGAGTGGCCGGCTGCCTCCAAAAAATCCAAAAGATTAAAGATATGTCCCAAACCTAACCTGCCCCCACCTCAAATTTGTGCTGCCCTGACAGTCCCAAGGGAACCCTACCTGCTGACATCAGGAACCAGGGTTGACCATATTTCTTTCCTAGAAAAAATTGCTCGTGTCTTCCTGCAGGGGCCTTTGTCCCTGAGTGGCCGGACGCCTCCAAAAAATCCAAACGACTAAAGATATGTCCCAGACCCAACCTGCCCCCACCAGAAACTTGTGCTGCCCTGAGAGTCCCAAGGGAACCCTACAAACTGACATCAGCAACAAGGGCTGGCAACTTTTCCTTAACAGGGAATACGGCCGGTGTTTGTCTCCAAGGGCCTTTGTCCCTGAGTAGTGGGATGCCTCCAAAAAATCCAAACGATTAATGATATGTCCCAGACTTAATCTGCCCCCACCACAAACTTGTGCTACCCTGACAGTCTAAAAGGAACCCTATAAACTGAGGGGAGGAACCTGGGCTGGCAACTTTTCCTTCACAGGGAAAAGGGCCGGTGTTTGTCTTCAGGAACCTTTGTCCCAGAGTGGCCGGCTGCCTCCAAAATCTCCAAACGATTAAAGATATGTCCCAGACCCAACCTGCCCCGCACCTCAAATTTGTGCTGCCCCGACAGCCTCAAGAGAACTCTACTAACTGACATCAGGAACCTGGTCTAGCAAAATTTCGTTCAAAGGGAAAAGGGCCGGTGTTTGTCTTCAGGAGCCTGGGTCCCAGAGTGGCCGGCCGCCTCCAAAATATCCAAATGATTAAAGATATGTCCCAGACCCAACCTACCCCCACCCAAATTTGTGCTGCCCTGACAGTCCCAAGGGAACCCTACCTGCTGACATCAGGAACCTGGGTTGACCATATTTCTTTCCTGGAAAAAATTGCTCGTGTCTTCCTGCAGGGGCCTTTGTCCCTGAGTGGCCGGACGCCTCCAAAAAATCCAAATGATTAAAGATATGTCCCAGACCCAACCTGCGCCCACCTCAAACCTGTGCTGCCCTGACAGTCCCAAGGGAACCCTACCTGCTGACATCAGGAATCTGGGCTGACCATATTTCTTAAAAAATAGCTTGTGTCTTCCTGCAGGGGCCTTTGTCCCTGAGTGGCCGGCCACCTCCAAAATATCCAAACGATTAAAGATATTTCCCAGACCTAATGTGCCGCCACCTCAATGCTGTGCTGCCCTGACAGTCCCCAAGGAATCCCTACCTGCTGACATCAGGAACCTGGGTTGACCATATTTCTTTCCTAGAAAAAATTGCTCGTGTCTTCCTCCAGGGGACTTTGTCCCTGAGTGGCCGGCCGCCTCCAAAAAATCCAAACAATTAAAGATATGTCCCAGACCAACCTGCCCCCACCTCAAACCTGTGCTGCCCTGACAGTCCCAAGGGAACCCTACAAACTGACAAGAGGAACCTGGGCTGGCAACTTTTCCTTCACAGGGAAAAGGGCCGGTGTTTGTCTTCATGAACCTTTGTCCCAGAGTGGCCGGCTGCCTCCAAAATCTCCAAACGATTAAAGATATGTCCCAGACCCAACCTGCCCCGCACCTCAAATTTGTGCTGCCCCGACAGTCTCAAGAGAACTCTACTAACTGACATCAGGAACCTGGTCTAGCAACTTTTCGTTCAAAGGGAAAAGGGCCGGTGTTTGTCTTCAGGAGCCTGGGTCCCAGAGTGGCCGGCCGCCTCCAAAATATAAAAACGATTAAAGATATTATCCCAGACCCAACCTACCCCCACCTCAAACCGGTGCTGCCCTGACAGTCCCAAGGGAACCCTACCTGCTGACATCAGGAATCTGGGCTGACAATATTTCTTTCAAAGAAAAAATTGCTTGTGTCTTCCTGCAGGGGCCTTTGTCCCTGAGTGGCCGGCCGCCTCCAAAATATCCAAACGATTAAAGATATTTCCCAGACCTAATGTGCCGCCACCTCAATGCTGTGCTGCCCTGACAGTCCCAAGGAATCCCTACCTGCTGACATCAGGAATCTGGGTTGACCATAATATCTTTCCTAGAAAAAATTGCTCTTGTCTTCCTGCAGGGGGCCTTTGTCCCCTGAGTGGCTGGACGCCTCCAAAAAATCCAAATGATTAAAGATATGTCCCAGACCCAACCTGCCCCCACCTCAAACCTGTGCTGCCCTGACAGTCCCAAGGGAACCCTACAAACTGACATCAGCAACAAGGGCTGGCAACTTTTCCTTCTCAGACCCAACCGGCCCCCCCTCAATTTGTGCTGCCCCGACAGTCTCAAGAGAACTCTACTAACTGACATCAGGAACATGGTCTAGCAACTTTTCGTTCAAAGGGAAAAGGGCCGGTGTTTGTCTTCAGGAACCTTTGTCCCAGAGTGGCCGGCTGCCTCCAAAATCCTCCAAACGATTAAAGATATGTCCCAGACCCAACCTGCCCCGAACCTCAAATTTGTGCTGCCCCGACAGTCTCAAGCGAACTCTAACTAACTGACATCAGGAACCTGGTCTAGCAACATTTCCGTTCAAAGGGAAAAGGGCCGGTGTTTGTCTTCAGGAGCCTGGGTCCCAGAGTGGCCGGCCGCCTCCAAAATATCCAAACGATTAAAGATATGTCCCAGACCCAACCTACCCCCACCTCAAACCGGTGCTGCCCTGACAGTCCAAGGGAACCCTACCTGCTGACATCAGGAACCTGGGTTGACCATATTTCTTTCCTGGAAAAAATTGCTCGTGTCTTCCTGCAGGGGCCTTTGTCCCTGAGTGGCCGGATGCCTCCAAAAAATCCAAACAATTAAAGATATGTCCCAGACTTAATCTGCCCCCTCAGAAACTTGTGCTACCCTGACAGTCCCAAAGAAACCCTATAAACTGACAAGAGGACCTGGGCTGGCAACTTTTCCTTCACAGGGAAAAGGGCCGGTGTTTGTCTTCATGAACCTTTGTCCCAGAGTGGCCGGCCGCCTCCAAAATATCCAAACGATTAAAGATATGTCCCAGACCCAACCTGCCCCCACCAGAAACTTGTGCTGCCCTGAGAGTCCCAAGGGAACCCTACAAACTGACATCAGCAACAAGGGCTGGCAACTTTTCCTTAACAGGGAATACGGCCGGTGTTTGTCTCCAAGGGCCTTTGTCCCTGAGTAGCGGGATGCCTCCAAAAAATCCAAACGATTAATGATATGTCCCAGACTTAATCTGCCCCCACCACAAACTTGTGCTACCTGACAGTCTAAAAGGAACCCTATAAACTGAGGGAGGAACCTGGGCTGGCAACTTTTCCTTCACAGGGAAAAGGGCCGGTGTTTGTCTTCAGGAACCTTTGTCCCAGAGTGGCCGGCTGCCTCCAAATCCCCAAACGATTAAAGATATGTCCCAGACCCAACCTGCCCCGAACCTCAAATTTGTGCTGCCCCGACAGTCTCAAGAGAACTCTACTAACTGACATCAGGAACCTGGTCTAGCAAATTTCGTTCAAAGGGAAAAGGGCCGGTGTTTGTCTTCAGGAGCCTGGGTCCCAGAGTGGCCGGCCGCCTCCAAAATATCCAAACGATTAAAGATATGTCCCAGACCCAACCTACCCCCACCCCAAATTTGTGCTGCCCCGACAGTCCCAAGGGAACCCTACCTGCTGACATCAGGAACCTGGGTTGACCATATTTCTTTCCTGGAAAAAATTGCTCGTGTCTTCCTGCAGGGGCCTTTGTCCCTGAGTGGCCGGACGCCTCCAAAAAATCCAAATGATTAAAGATATGTCCCAGACCCAACCTGCCCCCACATCAAACCTGTGCTGCCCTGACAGTCCCAAGGGAACCCTACCTGCTGACATCAGGAATCTGGGCTGACCATATTTCTTTCAAAGAAAAAATTGCTTGTGTCTTCCTGCAGGGGCCTTTGTCCCTGAGTGGCCGGCCGCCTCCAAAATATCCAAACGATTAAAGATATTTCCCAGACCTAATGTGCCGCCACCCTCAATGCTGTGCTGCCCTGACAGTCCCAAGGATCCCTACCTGCTGACATCAGGAATCTGGGTTGACCATATTCTTTCCTAGAAAAAATTGCTCGTGTCTTCCTGCAGGGGCCTTGGTCTCTGAGTGGCCGGATGCCTCCAAAAAATCGAAACAATTAATGATATGTCCCAGACTTAATCTGGCCCCACCAGAAACTTGTGCTACCCTGACAGTCCCAAAGGAACCCTACAAACTGACAAGAGGAACCTGGGCTGGCAACTTTTCCTTCACAGGGAAAAGGGCCGGTGTTTGTCTTCATGAACCTTTGTCCCAGAGTGGCCGGCTGCCTCCAAAATCTCCAAACGATTAAAGATATGTCCCAGACCCAACCTGCCCCCACCTCAAATTGTGCTGCCCCCGACAGTCTCAAGAGAACTCTACTAACTGACATCAGGAACCTGGTCTAGCAACTTTTCGTTCAAAGGGAAAAGGGCCGGTGTTTGTCTTCAGGAGCCTGGGTCCCAGAGTGGCCGGCCCGCCTCCAAAATATCCAAACTGACATCAGCAACCAGGGCTGGCAACTTTTCCTTAACAGGGAATACGGCCGGTGTTGTCTCCAAGGGCCTTTGGCCTTGACTGGCCCGCCGCCTCCAAAAAAATCCAAACAATTAAGGATATGTCCCAGACCCAACCGGCCCCACCTCTAACCTGTGCTGCCCTGACAGTCCCAAGGGAACCCTTCAAAGTGACAGCAGGATCCTGGACTGGACACTTTTCCTTCCCAGCGAAAATGGCCGGTGTTTTCCTGCAGGGACTTTGTCCTGAGTGGCTGGACCCTTCCAAAAAATCCAAATGATTAAAGATATTTCCCAGACCCAACCGGCCCCCACCTCTTACCTTTGCTACCCTGACAGCCCCCAAAGGAACCCTACCTGCTGACATCAGGAATCTGGGCTGACCATATTTCTTTCCTAGAAAAAATTGCTCGTGTCTTCCTGCAGGGGCCTTTGTCCCTGAGTGGCCGGATGCCTCCAAAAAATCCAAACGATTAATGATATGTCCCAGACTTAATCTGCCCCGTCAGAAACTTGTGCTACCCTGACAGTCCCAAAGGAACCCTATAAACTGAGGGGAGGAACCTGGGCTGGCAACTTTTCCTTCACAGGGAAAAGGGCCCGTGTTTGTCTTCATGAACCTTTGTCCCAGAGTGGCCGGCTGCCTCCAAAATCTCCAAACGATTAAAGATATGTCCCAGACCCAACCTGCCCCGCACCTCAAATTTGTGCTGCCCCGACAGCCTCAAGAGAACTCTACTAACTGACATCAGGAACCTGGTCTAGCAAAATTTCGTTCAAAGGGAAAAGGGCCGGTGTTTGTCTTCAGGAGCCTGGGTCCCAGAGTGGCCGGCCGCCTCCAAAATATCCAAACGATTAAAGATATGTTCCAGACCCAACCTACCCCCACCCCCAAATTTGTGCTGCCCTGACAGTCCCAAGGGAACCCTACCTGCTGACAATCAGCAACCTGGCTGGCAACTTTTTCCTTAACAGGGAATACGGCCGGTGTTTGTCTCCGAGGGCCTTTGTCCCTGAGTAGCCGGATGCCTCCAAAAAATCCAAACAATTAAGGATATGTCCCAGACCCAAACCAGTCCCCACCTCTAACCTGTGCTAACCCTGACAGCCCCAAGGGAACCCTACCTGCTGACATCAGGAATCTGGGCTGACCATATTTCTTTCCTAGAAAAAATTGCTCGTGTCTTCCTGCAGGGGCCTTTGTCCCTGAGTGGCCGGACGCCTCCAAAAAATCCAAACGATTAAAGATATGTCCCAGACCCAACCTGCCCCCACCCTCAAAACTGTGCTGCCTTGACAGTCCAACGGGAACTCTACATGCAGACATCAGCAACCTGGACCGGCAACTTTTCCTTAAAGGGAAAAGGAGCGGTCTTTTTCTCGAGGAGCCTGTGGCCTTGAGTGGCCGGCTGCCTCCAAAAAATCCAAAAGATTAAAGATATGTCCCAAACCTAACCTGCCCCCACCTCAATTTGTGCTGCCCTGACAGTCCCAAGGGAACCCTACCTGCTGACATCAGGAACCAGGGTTGAACCATATTTCTTCCTAGAAAAAATTGCTCGTGTCTTCCTGCAGGGGCCTTTGTCCCTGAGTGGCCGGACGCCTCCAAAAAATCCAAACGACTAAAGATATGTCCCAGACCCAACCTCCTGCCCCCACCAGAAACTTGTGCTGCCCTGAGAGTCCCAAGGGAAACCCTACAAACTGACATCAGCAACAAGGGCTGGCAACTTTTCCTTAACAGGAATACGGGCCGGTGTTTGTCTCCAAGGGGCCTTTGTCCCTGAGTAGCGGGATGCCTCCAAATAATCCAAACGATTAATGATATGTCCCCAGACTTAATCTGCCCCCACCACAAACTTGTGCTACCCTGACAGTCTAAAAGGAACCCTATAAACTGAGGGGAGGAACCTGGGCTGGCAACTTTTCCTTCACAGGGAAAAGGGACGGTGTTTGTCTTCAGGAACCTTTGTCCCAGAGTGGCCGGCTGCCTCCAAAATCTCCAAACGATTAAAGATATGTCCCAGACCCAACCTGCCCCGCACCTCAAATTTGTGCTGCCCCGACAGCCTCAAGAGAACTCTACTAACTGACATCAGGAACCTGGTCTAGCAAAATTTCGTTCAAAGGGAAAAGGGCCGGTGTTTGTCTTCAGGAGCCTGGGTCCCAGAGTGGCCGGCCGCCTCCAAATATCCAAATGATTAAAGATATGTCCCAGACCCAACCTACCCCCACCCCCAAATTTGTGCTGCCCTGACAGTCCCAAGGGAACTCTACCTGCTGACATCAGGAACCTGGGTTGACCATATTTCTTTCCTGGAAAAAATTGCCTCGTGTCTTCCTGCAGGGGCCTTTGTCCCCTGAGTGGCCGGACGCCTCCAGAAAAATCCAAATGATTAAAGATATGGCCCAGACCCAACCTGCGCCCACCTCAAACCTGTGCTGCCCTGACAGTCCCAAGGGAACCCTACCTGCTGACATCATGAATCTGGGCTGACCATATTTCTTTCAAAGAAAAAAATAGCTTGTGTCTTCCTGCAGGGGCCTTTGTCCCTGAGTGGCCGGCCACCTCCAAAATATCCAAACGATTAAAGATATTCCCAGACCTAATGTGCCGCCACCTCAATGCTGTGCTGCCCTGACAGTCCCCAAGGAATCCCTACCAGCTGACATCAGGAACCTGGGTTGACCATATTTCTTTCCTAGAAAAAATTGCTCGTGTCTTCCTCCAGGGGACTTTGTCCCTGAGTGGCCGGCCGCCTCCAAAAAATCCAAACAATTAAAGATATGTCCCAGACCCAACCTGCCCCCACCTCAAACCTGTGCTGCCCTGACAGTCCCAAGGGAACCCCTACAAACTGACAAGAGGAACCTGGGCTGGCAACTTTTCCTTCACAGGGAAAAGGGCCGGTGTTTGGTCTTCATGAACCTTTGTCCCAGAGTGGCCGGCTGCCTCCAAAATCTCCAAACGATTAAAGATATGTCCCAGACCCAACCTGCCCGCACCTCAAATTTGTGCTGCCCCGACAGTCTCAAGAGAACTCTACTAACTGACATCAGGAACCTGGTCTAGCAACTTTTCGTTCAAAGGGAAAAGGGCCGGTGTTTGTCTTCAGGAGCCTGGGTCCCAGAGTGGTCGGCTGCCTCCAAAATATCCAAACTGACATCAGCAACCAGGGCTGGCAACTTTTCCTTAACAGGGAATACGGCCGGTGTTTGTCTCCAAGGGCCTTTGGCCTTGACTGGCCCGCCGCCTCCAAAAATCCAAACAATTAAGGATATGTCCCAGACCCAACCGGCCCCCACCTCTAACCTGTGCTGCCCTGACAGTCCCAAGGGAACCCTTCAAAGTGACAGCAGGATCCTGGACTGGACACTTTTCCTTCCCAGCGAAAATGGCCGGTGTTTTCCTGCAGGGACTTTGTCCCTGAGTGGCTGGACCCTTCCAAAAAATCCAAATGATTAAAGATATTTCCCAGACCCACCGGCCCCCACCTCTAACCTTTGCTACCCTGACAGCCCCAAAGGAACCCTACCTGCTGACATCAGGAATCTGGGCTGACCATATTTCTTTCCTAGAAAAAATTGCTCGTGTCTTCCTGCAGGGGCTTTTGTCCCTGAGTGGCCGGCTGCTCCAAAAAATCCAAACGATTAAAGATATGTCCCAGACCCAACCTGCCCCCACCTCAAAACTGTGCTGCCTTGACAGTCCAACGGGAACTCTACATGCAGACATCAGCAACCTGGACCGGCAACTTTTCCTTAAAGGGAAAAGGTAGCGGTCTTTTTCTCGAGGAGCCTGTGGCCTTGAGTGGCCGGCTGCCCTCCAAAAAATCCAAAAGATTAAAGAAATGTCCCAAACCTAACCTGCCCCCACCTCAAATTTGTGCTGCCCTGACAGTCCCAAGGGAACCCTACAAACTGACATCAGGAACCAGGGTTGACCATATTTCTTTCCTAGAAAAAATTGCTCGTGTCTTCCTGCAGGGGCCTTTGTCCCTGACTGGCCGGATGCCTCCAAAAAATCCAAACGATTAATGATATGTCCAGACTTAATCTGCCCCCACATCAAACTTGTGCTGCCCTGACAGTCCCAAAGGAACCCTATAAACTGACAAGAGGAACCTGGGCTGGCAACTTTTCCTCACAGGGAAAAGGGCCGGTGTTTGTCTTCAGGAACCTTTGTCCCAGAGTGGCCGGCCGCCTCCAAAATCTCCAAACGATTAAAGATATGTCCCAGACCCAACCTGCCCCGCACCTCAAATTTGTGCTGCCCCGACAGTCTCAAGAGAACTCTACTAACTGACATCAGGAACCTGGTCTAGCAACTTTCGTTCAAAGGGAAAAGGGCCGGTGTTTGTCTTCAGGAGCCTGGGTCCCAGAGTGGCCGGCCGCCTCTAAAATATCCAAACGATTAAAGATATATCCCAGACCCATCCTACCCCCACCTCAAACCGCTGCTGCCCTGACAGTCCCAAGGGAACCCTACAAACTGACATCAGCAACCAGGGCTGGCAACTTTTTCCTTAACAGGGAATACGGCCGGTGTTTGTCTCCAGGGGGCCTTTGCCCCTGAGTAGCCGGATGCCTCCAAAAAATCCAAACAATTAAGGATATGTCCCAGACCCAACCAGCCCCCACCTCTAACCTGTGCTACCCTGACAGCCCCAAGGGAACCCTACCTGCTGACATCAGGAATCTGGGCTGACCATATTTCTTTCCTAGAAAAAATTGCTCGTGTCTTCCTGCAGGGGCCTTTGTCCCTGAGTGGCCGGACGCCTCCAAAAAATCCAAACGATAAAGATATTTCCCAGACCCAACCTGCCCCCACCTCAAAACTGTGCTGCCTTGACAGTCCAACGGGAACTCTACATGCAGACATCAGCAACCTGGACCGGCAACTTTTCCTTACAGGGAAAAGGAGCGGTCTTTTTCTCGAGGAGCCTGTGGCCTTGAGTGGCCGGCTACCTCCAAAAAATCCAAAGAATTAAAGATATGTCCCAAACCTAACCTGCCCCCACCTCAAATTTGTGCTGCCTTGACAGTCCCAAGGGAACCCTACCTGCTGACGTCAGGAACCAGGGTTGACCATATTTCTTTCCTAGAAAAAAATTGCTCGTGTCTTCCTGCAGGGGCCTTTGTCCCTGAGTGGCCGGACGCCTCCAAAAAATCCAAACGACTAAAGATATGTCCCAGACCCAACCTGCCCCCACCAGAAACTTGTGCTGCCCTGAGAGTCCCAAGGGGAACCCTACAAACTGACATCAGCAACAAGGGCTGGCAACTTTTCCTTCACAGGGAATACGGCCGGTGTTTGTCTCCAAGGGCCTTGTCCCTGAGTAGCCGGATGCCTCCAAAAAATCCAAACGATTAATGATATGTCCCAGACTTAATCTGCCCCCACCACAAACTTGTGCTACCCTGACAGTCACAAAGGAACCCTATAAACTGACAAGAGGAACCTGGGCTGGCAACTTTTCCTTCACAGGGAAAAGGGACGGTGTTTGTCTTCAGGAACCTTTGTCCCAGAGTGGCCGGCTGCCTCCAAAATCTCCAAACGATTAAAGATATGTCCCAGACCCAACCTGCCCCGCACCTCAAATTTGTGCTGCCCCGACAGTCTCAAGAGAACTCTACTAACTGACATCAGGAACCTGGTCTAGCAACATTTCGTTCAAAGGGAAAAGGGCCGGTGTTTGTCTTCAGAGCCTGGGTCCCAGAGTGGCCGGCCGCCTCCAAAATATCCAAACGATTAAAGATATGTCCCAGACCCAACCTACCCCCACCCCAAATTTGTGCTGCCCTGACAGTCCCAAGGGAACCCTACCTGCTGACATCAGAACCTGGGTTGACCATATTTCTTTCCTGGAAATAATTGCTCGTGTCTTCCTGCAGGGGCCTTTGTCCCTGAGTGGCCGGCTGCCTCCAAAAAATCCAAATGATAAAGATATGTCCCAGACCCAACTGCCCCCACATCAAACCTGTGCTGCCCTGACAGTCCCAAGGGAACCCTACCTGCTGACATCATGAATCTGGGCTGACCATATTTCTTTCAAAGAAAAAATTGCTTGTGTCTTCCTGCAGGGGCCTTTGTCCCTGAGTGTCCGGCCACCTCCAAAATATCCAAACGATTAAAGATATTTCCCAGACCTAATGTGCCGCCACCTCAATGCTGTGCTGCCCTGACAGTCCCAAGGAATCCCTACCTGCTGACATCAGGAATCTGGGCTGACCATATTTCTTTCCTAGAAAAAATTGCTCGTGTCTTCCTCCAGGGGACTTTGTCCCTGAGTGGCCGGACGCCTCCAAAAAATCCAAATGATTAAAGATATGTCCCAGACCCAACCTGCCCCCCACCTCAAACCTTTGCTGCCCT
Organism: Anomalospiza imberbis; assembly: GCF_031753505.1. Lineage (NCBI taxonomy): Eukaryota > Metazoa > Chordata > Aves > Passeriformes > Viduidae > Anomalospiza > Anomalospiza imberbis. The sequence goes on along the minus strand of NW_027099841.1, from coordinate 96,908 downwards.
GACAGTCCCAAGGGAACCCTACAAACTGACATCAGCAACAAGGGCTGGCAACTTTTCCTTCTCAGACCCAACCGGACCCCCTCAAATTTGTGCTGCCCCGACAGTCTCAAGAGAACTCCTACTAACTGACATCAGGAACATGATCTAGCAACTTTTCGTTCAAAGGGAAAAGGGCCGGTGTTTGTCTTCAGGAACCTTTGTCCAGAGTGGCCGGCTGCCTCCAAAATCTCCAAACGATTAAAGATATGTCCCAGACCCAACCTGCCCCGCACATCAAATTTGTGCTGCCCCGACAGTCTCAAGCGAACTCTACTAACTGACATCAGGAACCTGGTCTAGCAACATTTCGTTCAAAGGGAAAAGGGCCGGTGTTTGTCTTCAGGAGCCTGGGTCCCCAGAGTGGCCGGCCGCCTCCAAAATATCCAAACGATTAAAGATATGTCCCAGACCCAACCTACCCCCACCCCAAATTTGTGCTGCCCTGACAGTCCCAAGGGAACCTACCTGCTGACATCAGGAACCTGGGTTGACCATATTTCTTTCCTGGAAAAAATTGCTCGTGTCTTCCTGCAGGGGCCTTTGTCCCTGAGTGGCCGGACGCCTCCAAAAAATCCAAACAATTAAAGATATGTCCCAGACTTAATCTGCCCCCACCACAAACTTGTGCTACCCTGACAGTCCCAAAGGAACCCTATAAACTGACAAGAGGAACCTGGGCTGGCAACTTTTCCTTCACAGGGAAAAGGGCCGGTGTTTGTCTTCATGAACCTTTGTCCCAGAGTGGCCGGCCGCCTCCAAAATATCCAAACGATTAAAGATATGTCCCAGACCCAACCTGCCCCCACCTCAAGTTTGTGCTGCCCTGACAGTCCAAGGGAAGCTAAAACTGACATCAGGAACCTGCCTTGGCAAACTTTTCCTTCACAGGGAAAATGGGTGGTCTTTTGCTTGAGAGCCTTTGGCCTTGAGTGGCCCGCCGCCTCCAAAAAATCCAAACGATGACGGATATGTCCCAGACCCAACATGCCCCCACCTCAAACCTGTGCTGCCCTGACAGTCCAAAGGGAACCCTACAAACTGACATCAGCAACCAGGGCTGCAACTTTTCCTTAACAGGGAATACGGCCGGTGTTTGTCTCCAAGGGCCTTTGGCCTTGACTGGCCCGCCGCCCTCCAAAAAATCCAAACAATTAAGGATATGTCCCAGACCCAACCGGCCCCCACCTCTAACCTGTGCTGCCCTGACAGTCCCAAGGGAACCCTTCAAAGTGACAGCAGGATCCTGGACTGGACACTTTTCCTTCCCAGCGAAAATGGCCGGTGTTTTCCTGCAGGGACTTTGTCCTGAGTGGCTGACCCTTCCAAAAAATCCAAATGATTAAAGATATTTCCCAGACCCAACCGCCCCCACCTCTAACCTTTGCTACCCTGACAGCCCCAAAGGAACCCTACCTGCTGACATCAGGAATCTGGGCTGACCATATTTCTTTCCTAGAAAAAATTGCTCGTGTCTTCCTGCAGGGGCCTTTGTCCCTGAGTGGCCGGCCGCCTCCAAAAAATCCAAACGATTAAAGATATGTCCCAGACCCAACCTGCCCCACCTAAAAACTGTGCTGCCTTGACAGTCCAACGGGAACTCTACATGCAGACATCAGCAACCCTGACCCGGCACTTTTCCTTAAAGGGAAAATGAGCGGTCTTTTTCTCGAGGAGCCTGTGGCCTTGAGTGGCCGGCTGCCTCCAAAAAATCCAAAGATTAAAGATATGTCCCAAACCTAACCTGCCCCCACCTCAAATTTGTGCTGCCCTGACAGTCCCAAGGGAACCCTACCTGCTGACATCAGGAACCTGGGTTGACCATATTTCTTTCCTAGAAAAATTGCTCGTGTCTTCCTGCAGGGGCCTTTGTCCCTGATTGGCCGGATGCCTCCAAAAATCCAATCAATTAATGATATGTCCCAGACATAATCTGCCCCGACCACAAACTTGTGCTGCCCTGACAGTCCCAAAGGAACCCTATAACCACAAGAGGAACCCGGGCTGGCAATTTTCCTTCACAGGGAAAAGGGCCGGTGTTTGTCTTCAGGAGCCTGGGTCCAGAGTGGCCGGCCGCCTCCAAAATATCCAAACGATTAAAGATATATCCCAGACCCAACCTACCCCCACCTCAAACCGGTGCTGCCCTGACAGTCCCAAGGGAACCCTACAAACTGACATCAGCAACAAGGGCTGGCAACTTTTCCTTAACAGGGAATACGGCCGGTGTTTGTCTCCAAGGGCTTTTGTCCCTGAGTAGCCGGATGCCTCCAAAAAATCCAAACAATTATAGATATGTCCCAGACTTAATCTGCCCCCACCAGAAACTTGTGCTACCCTGACAGTCCCAAAGGAACCCTATAAACTGACAAGAGGAACCTGGGCTGGCAACTTTTCCTTCACAGGGAAAAGGGCCGGTGTTTGTCTTCATGAACCTTTGTCCCAGAGTGGCCGTCGCCTCCAAAATATCCAAACGATTAAAGATATGTCCCAGACCCAACCTGCCCCACCTCAAGTTTGTGCTGCCTGACAGTCCAAGGGAAGCCTAAAACTGACATCAGGAACCGCCTGGCAACTTTTCCTTCACAGGGAAAATGGGTGGTCTTTTTCTTGAGGAGCTTTGGCCTTGAGTGGCCCGCCGCCTCCAAAAAATCCAAACGATGAAGGATATGTCCCAGACCCCAACATGCCCCACCTCAAACCTGTGCTGCCCTGACAGGTCCAAAGGGAACCCTACAAACTGACATCAGCAACCAGGGCTGGCAACGTTTCCTTAACAGGGAATACGGGCCGGTGTTTGTCTCCAAGGGCCTTTGGCCTTGACTGGCCCGCCCGCCTCCAAAAAATCCAAACAATTAAGGATATGTCCCAGACCCAACCGGCCCCCACCTCTAACCTGTGCTACCCTGACAGTCCCAAGGGAACCCTTCAAAGTGACAGCAGGATCCTGGACTGGCCACTTTTCCTTCCCAGCGAAAATGGCCGGTGTTTTCCTGCAGGGACTTTGTCCCTGAGTGGCTGGACCCTTCCAAAAAATCCAAATGATTAAAGATATTTCCCAGACCCAACCGGCCCCCACCTCTAACCTTTGCTACCCTGACAGCCCCAAAGGAACCCTACCTGCTGACATCAGGAATCTGGGCTGACCATATTTCTTTCCTAGAAAAAATTGCTCGTGTCTTCCTGCAGGGGCCTTTGTCCCTGAGTGGCCGGCCCGCCTCCAAAAAATCCAAACGATTAAAGATATGTCCCAGACCCAACCTGCCCCCACCTCAAAACTGTGCTGCCTTGACAGTCCAACGGGAACTCTACATGCAGACATCAGCAACCTGGACCGGCAACTTTTCCTTACAGGGAAAAGGAGCGGTCTTTTTCTCGAGGAGCCTGTGGCCTTGAGTGGCCGGCTACCTCCAAAAAAATCCAAAGGATTAAAGATATGTCCCAAACCTAACCTGCCCCCACCTCAAATTTGTGCTGCCTTGACAGTCCCAAGGGAACCCTACCTGCTGACATCAGGAACCAGGGTTGACCATATTTCTTTCCTAGAAAAAATTGCTCGTGTCTTCCTGCAGGGCCTTTGTCCCTGAGTGGCCGGACGCCTCCAAAAAATCAAACGACTAAAGATATGTCCCAGACCCAACCTGCCCCCACCTCAAACTTGTGCTGCCCTGAGAGTCCCAAGGGAACCCTACAAACTGACATCAGCAACAAGGGCTGGCAACTTTTCCTTAACAGGGAATACGGCCGGTGTTTGTCTCCAAGGGCCTTTGTCCCTGAGTAAGCCGGATGCCTCAAAAAATCCAAACGATTAATGATATGTCCCAGACTTAATCTGCCCCCACCACAAACTTGTGCTACCCTGACAGTCACAAAGGAACCCTATAAACTGAGGGGAGGAACCTGGGCTGGCAACTTTTCCTTCACAGGGAAAAGGGACGGTGTTTGTCTTCAGGAACCTTTGTCCCAGAGTGGCCGGCTGCCTCCAAAATCTCCAAAAGATTAAAGATATGTCCCAGACCCAACCCTGCCCCGAACCTCAAATTTGTGCTGCCCCGACAGTCTCAAGAGAACTCTACTAACTGACATCAGGAACCTGGTCTAGCAACCTTTCGTTCAAAGGGAAAAGGGCCGGTGTTTGTCTTCAGGAGCCTGGGTCCCAGAGTGGCCGGCCGCCTCAAAAATATCCAAACGATTAAAGATATGTCCCAGACCCAACCTACCCCCACCCCAAATTTGTGCTGCCCTGACAGTCCCAAGGGAACCCTACCTGCTGACATCAGGAACCTGGGTTGACCATATTTCTTTCCTGGAAAAAATTGCTCGTGTCTTCCTGCAGGGGCCTTTGTCCCTGAGTGGCCGGCCGCCTCCAAAAAATCCAAATGATTAAAGATATGTCCAGACCCAACCTGCCCCCACATCAAACCTGTGCTGCCCTGACAGTCCCAAGGGAACCCTACCTGCTGACATCAGGAATCTGGGCTGACCATATTTCTTTCAAAGAAAAAATTGCTTGTGTCTTCCTGCAGGGGCCATTGTCCCTGAGTGGCCGGCCGCCTCCAAAATATCCAAACGATATTTTGGATATGTGGCGGCACATTAGGTTCCCAGACCTAATGTGCCGCCACCTCAATGCTGTGCTGCCCTGACAGTCCCCAGGAATCCCTACCTGCTGACATCAGGAATCTGGGTTGACCATATTTCTTTCCTAGAAAAAATTGCTCGTGTCTTCCTCCAGGGGACTTTGTCCCTGAGTGGCCGGACGCCTCCAAAAAATCCAAATGATTAAAGATATGTCCCAGACCCAACCTGCCCCCACCTCAAACCTGTGCTGCCCCGACAGTCTCAAGAGAACTCTACTAACTGACATCAGGAACCTGGTCTAGCAACATTTCGTTCAAAGGGAAAAGGGCCGGTGTTTGTCTTCAGGAGCCTGGGTCCCAGAGTGGCCGGCCGCCTCCAAAATATCCAAACGATTAAAGATATGTCCCAGACCCAACCTACCCCCACCCCAAATTTGTGCTGTCCTGACAGTCCCAAGGGAACCCTACCTGCTGACATCAGGAACCTGGGTTGACCATATTTCTTTCCTGGAAAAAATTGCTCGTGTCTTCCTGCAGGGGCCTTTGTCCCTGAGTGGCCGGACGCCTCCAAAAAATCCAAATGAGTAAAGATATGTCCCAGACCCAACCTGCCCCCACCTCAAACCTGTGCTGCCCTGACAGTCCCAATGGAACCCTACAAACTGACATCAGCAACAAGGGCTGGCAACTTTTCCTTAACAGGGAAAAGGGCCGGTGTTTTTCTCCAAGGGCCTTTGTCCCTGAGTAGCCGGCTGCCTCCAAAATCTCCAAACGATTAATGATATGTCCCAGACTTAATCTGCCCCCACCACAAACTTGTGCTGCCCTGACAGTCCCAAAGGAACCCTATAAACTGTCAAGAGGACCCTGGGCTGGCAACTTTTCCCTCACAGGGAAAAGGGCCGGTGTTTGTCTTTAGGAGCCTGGGTCCCAGAGTGGCCGGCCGCCTCCAAAATCTCCAAACGATTAAAGATATGTCCCAGACCCAACCTGCCCCGCACCTCAAATTTGTGCTGCCCCGACAGTCTCAAGAGAACTCTACTAACTGACATCAGGAACCTGGTCTAGCAACTTTTCGTTCAAAGGGAAAAGGGCCGGTGTTTGTCTTCAGGAGCCTGGGTCCCAGAGTGGCCGGCCGCCTCCAAAATATCCAAACGATTAAAGATATATCCCAGACCCAACCTACCCCCACCCCAAATTTGTGCTGCCCTGACAGTCCCAAGGGAACCCTACAAACTGACATCAGCAACCAGGGCTGGCAACTTTTCCTTAACAGGGAATACGGCCGGTGTTTGTCTCCAAGGGCCTTTGTCCCTGAGTAGCCGGATGCCTCCAAAAAATCCAAACAATTAAGTATATGTCCCAGACTCAACCAGCCCCCACCTCTAACCTGTGCTACCCTGACAGCCCCAAGGGAACCCTACCTGCTGACATCAGGAATCTGGGCTGACCATATTTCTTTCCTAGAAAAAATTGCTCGTGTCTTCCTGCAGGGGCCTTTGTCCCTGAGTGGCCGGACGCCTCCAAAAAATCCAAACGATTAAAGATATGTCCCAGACCCAACCTGCCCCCACCTCAAAACTGTGCTGCCTTGACAGTCCAACGGGAACTCTACTTGCAGACATCAGCAACCTGGACCGGCAACTTTTCCTTACAGGGAAAAGGAGCGGTCTTTTTCTCGAGGAGCCTGTGGCCTTGAGTGGCCAGCTGCCTCCAAAAAATCCAAACGATTAAAGATATGTCCCAAACCTAACCTGCCCCCACCTCAAATTTGTGCTGCCCTGACAGTCCCAAGGGAACCCTACCTGCTGACATCAGGAACCAGGGTTGACCATATTTCTTTCCTAGAAAAAATTGCTCGTGTCTTCCTGCAGGGGCCTTTGTCCCTGAGTGGCCGGCTGCCTCCAAAATCTCCAAACGATTAAAGATATGTCCCAGACCCAACCTGCCCCCACCAGAAACTTGAGCTGCCCTGAGAGTCCCAAGGGAACCCTACAAACTGACATCAGCAACAAGGGCTGGCAACTTTTCCTTAACAGGGAATACGGCCGGTGTTTGTCTCCAAGGGCCTTTGTCCCTGAGTAGCCGGATGCCTCCAAAAAATCCAAACGATTAATGAGATGTCCCAGACTTAATCTGCCCCCACCACAAACTTGTGCTATCCTGACAGTCTAAAAGGAACCCTATAAACTGAGGGGAGGAACCTGGGCTGGCAACTTTTCCTTCAGAAGGAAAAGGGACGGTGTTTGTCTTCAGGAACCTGGGTCCCAGAGTGGCCGGCCGCCTCCAAAATATCCAAACGATTAAAGATATGTCCCAGACCCAACCTGCCCCGAACCTCAAATTTGTGCTGCCCTGACAGTCCCAAGGGAACCCTACCTGCTGACATCAGGAACCTGGGTTGACCATATTTCTTTCCTGGAAAAAATTGCTCGTGTCTTCCTGCAGGGGCCTTTGTCCCTGAGTGGCCGGACGCCTCCAAAAAATCCAAATGATTAAAGATATGTCCCAGACCCAACCTGCCCCCACATCAAACCTGTGCTGCCCTGACAGTCCCAAGGGAACCCTACCTGCTGACATCAGGAATCTGGGCTGACCATATTTCTTTCAAAGGAAAAATTGCTTGTGTCTTCCTGCAGGGGCCTTTGTCCCTGAGTGGCCGGCCGCCTCCAAAATATCCAAACGATTAAAGATATTTCCCAGACCTAATGTGCCACCACCTCAATGCTGTGCTGCCCTGACAGTCCCAAGGAATCCCTACCTGCTGACATCAGGAATCTGGGTTGACCATATTTCTTTCCTAGAAAAAATTGCTCGTGTCTTCCTCCAGGGGACTTTGTCCCTGAGTGGCCGGACGCCTCCAAAAAATCCAAATGATTAAAGATATGTCCCAGACCCAACCTGCCCCCACCTCAAACCTGTGCTGCCCCGACAGTCTCAAGAGAACTCTACTAACTGACATCAGGAACCTGGTCTAGCAACATTTCGTTCAAAGGGAAAAGGGCCGGTGTTTGTCTTCAGGAGCCTGGGTCCCAGAGTGGCCGGCCGCCTCCAAAATATCCAAACGATTAAAGATATGTCCCAGACCCAACCTACCCCCACCCCAAATTTGTGCTGCCCTGACAGTCCCAAGGGAACCCTACCTGCTGACATCAGGAACCTGGGTTGACCATATTTCTTTCCTGGAAAAAATTGCTCGTGTCTTCCTGCAGGGGCCTTTGTCCCTGAGTGGCCGGACGCCTCCAAAAAATCCAAATGATTAAAGATATGTCCCAGACCCAACCTGCCCCCACATCAAACCTGTGCTGCCCTGACAGTCCCAAGGGAACCCTACCTGCTGACATCAGGAATCTGGGCTGACCATATTTCTTTCAAAGAAAAAATTGCTTGTGTCTTCCCGCAGGGGCCTTTGTCCCTGAGTGGCCGGCCGCCTCCAAAATATCCAAACGATTAAAGATATTTCCCAGACCTAATGTGCCGCCACCTCAATGCTGTGCTGCCCTGACAGTCCCAAGGAATCCCTACCTGCTGACATCAGGAATCTGGGTTGACCATATTTCTTTCCTGGAAAAAATTGCTCGTGTCTTCCTGCAGGGGACTTTGTCCCTGAGTGGCCGGACGCCTCCAAAAAATCCAAACGATTAAAGATATGTCCCAGACCCAACCTGCCCCCACCTCAAACCTGTGCTGCCCTGACAGTCCCAAGGGAACCCTACAAACTGACATCAGCAACAAGGGCTGGCAACTTTTCCTTCTCAGACCCAACCGGCCCCCCCTCAAATTTGTGCTGCCCCGACAGTCTCAAGAGAACTCTACTAACTGACATCAGGAACATGGTCTAGCAACTTTTCGTTCAAAGGGAAAAGGGCCGGTGTTTGTCTTCAGGAACCTTTGTCCCAGAGTGGCCGGCTGCCTCCAAAATCTCCAAACGATTAAAGATATGTCCCAGACCCAACCTGCCCCGCACCTCAAATTTGTGCTGCCCCGACAGTCTCAAGCGAACTCTACTAACTGACATCAGGAACCTGGTCTAGCAACATTTCGTTCAAAGGGAAAAGGGCCGGTGTTTGTCTTCAGGAGCCTGGGTCCCAGAGTGGCCGGCCGCCTCCAAAATATCCAAACGATTAAAGATATGTCCCAGACCCAACCTACCCCCACCCCAAATTTGTGCTGCCCTGACAGTCCCAAGGGAACCCTACCTGCTGACATCAGGAACCAGGGTTGATCATATTTCTTTCCTAGAAAAAATTGCTCGTGTCTTCCTGCAGGGGCCTTTGTCCCTGAGTGGCCGGACGCCTCCAAAAAATCCAAACAATTATAGATATGTCCCAGACTTAATCTGCCCCCACCAGAAACTTGTGCTACCCTGACAGTCCCAAAGGAACCCTATAAACTGACAAGAGGAACCTGGGCTGGCAACTTTTCCTTCACAGGGAAAAGGGCCGGTGTTTGTCTTCATGAACCTTTGTCCCAGAGTGGCCGGCCGCCTCCAAAATATCCAAACGATTAAAGATATGTCCCAGACCCAACCTGCCCCCACCTCAAGTTTGTGCTGCCCTGACAGTCCCAAGGGAAGCCTAAAACTGACATCAGGAACCTGCCTTGGCAACTTTTCCTTCACAGGGAAAATGGGTGGTCTTTTGCTTGAGGAGCCTTTGGCCTTGAGTGGCCCGCCGCCTCCAAAAAATCCAAACGATTACAGATATGTCCCAGACCCAACATGCCCCCACCTCAAACCTGTGCTGCCCTGACAGTCCAAAGGGAACCCTACAAACTGACATCAGCAACCAGGGCTGGCAACTTTTCCTTAACAGGGAATACGGCCGGTGTTTGTCTCCAAGGGCCTTTGGCCTTGACTGGCCCGCCGCCTCCAAAAAATCCAAACAATTAAGGATATGTCCCAGACCCAACCGGCCCCCACCTCTAACCTGTGCTACCCTGACAGTCCGAAGGGAACCCTTCAAAGTGACAGCAGGATCCTGGACTGGACACTTTTCCTTCCCAGAAAAAATGGCCGGTGTTTTCCTGCAGGGACTTTGTCCCTGAGTGGCTGGACCCTTCCAAAAAATCCAAATGATTAAAGATGTTTCCCAGACCCAACCGGCCCCCACCTCTAACCTTTGCTACCCTGACAGCCCCAAAGGAACCCTACCTGCTGACATCAGGAATCTGGGCTGACCATATTTCTTTCCTGGAAAAAATTGCTCGTGTCTTCCTGCAGGGGCCTTTGTCCCTGAGTGGCCGGCCGCCTCCAAAAAATCCAAACGATTAAAGATATGTCCCAGACCCAACCTGCCCCCACCTCAAAACTGTGCTGCCTTGACAGTCCAACGGGAACTCTACATGCAGACATCAGCAACCTGGACCGGCAACTTTTCCTCAAAGGGAAAAGGAGCGGTCTTTTTCTCGAGGAGCCTGTGGCCTTGAGTGGCCGGCTGCCTCCAAAAAATCCAAAAGATTAAAGATATGTCCCAAACCTAACCTGCCCCCACCTCAAATTTGTGCTGCCCTGACAGTCCCAAGGGAACCCATCCTGCTGACATCAGGAACCTGGGTTGACCATATTTCTTTCCTAGAAAAAATTGCTCGTGTCTTCCTGCAGGGGCCTTTGTCCCTGACTGGCCGGATGCCTCCAAAAAATCCAATCGATTAATGATATGTCCCAGACTTAATCTGCCCCCACCACAAACTTGTGCTGCCCTGACAGTCCCAAAGGAACCCTATAAACTGACAAGAGGAACCTGGGCTGGCAACTTTTCCTTCACAGGGAAAAGGGCCGGTGTTTGTCTTCAGGAACCTTAGTCCCTGAGTGGCCGGCCACCTCCAAAATCTCCAAACGATTAAAGATATGTCCCAGACCCAACCTGCCCCGCACCTCAAATTTGTGCTGCCCCGACTGTCTCAAGAGAACTCTACTAACTGACATCAGGAACCTGGTCTAGCAACTTTTCGTTCAAAGGGAAAAGGGCCGGTGTTTGTCTTCAGGAGCCTGGGTCCCAGAGTGGCCGGCCGCCTCCAAAATATAAAAACGATTAAAGATATATCCCAGACCCAACCTACCCCCACCCCAAATTTGTGCTGCCCTGACAGTCCCAAGGGAACCCTACCTGCTGACATCAGGAACCTGGGTTGACCATATTTCTTTCCTGGAAAAAATTGCTCGTGTCTTCCTGCAGGGGCCTTTGTCCCTGAGTGGCCGGACGCCTCCAAAAAATCCAAATGATTAAAGATATGTCCCAGACCCAACCTGCCCCGCACATCAAACCTGTGCTGCCCTGACAGTCCCAAGGGAACCCTACCTGCTGACATCAGGAATCTGGGCTGACCATATTTCTTTCAAAGAAAAAATTGCTTGTGTCTTCCTGCAGGGGCCTTTGTCCCAGAGTGGCCGGCCGCCTCCAAAATATCCAAACGATTAAAGATATTTCCCAGACCTAATGTGCCGCCACCTCAATGCTGTGCTGCCCTGACAGTCCCAAGGAATCCCTACCTGCTGACATCAGGAATCTGGGTTGACCATATTTCTTTCCTAGAAAAAATTGCTCGTGTCTTCCTCCAGGGGACTTTGTCCCTGAGTGGCCGGACGCCTCCAAAAAATCCAAATGATTAAAGATATGTCCCAGACCCAACCTGCCCCCACCTCAAACCTGTGCTGCCCCGACAGTCTCAAGAGAACTCTTCTAACTGACATCAGGAACCTGGTCTAGCAACTTTTCGTTCAAAGGGAAAAGGGCCGGTGTTTGTCTTCAGGAGCCTGGGTCCCAGAGTGGCCGGCCGCCTCCAAAATATCCAAATGATTAAAGATATGTCCCAGACCCAACCTACCCCCACCCCAAATTTGTGCTGCCCTGACAGTCCCAAGGGAACCCTACCTGCTGACATCAGGAACCTGGGTTGACCATATTTCTTTCCTGGAAAAAATTGCTCGTGTCTTCCTGCAGGGGCCTTTGTCCCTGAGTGGCCGGACGCCTCCAAAAAATCCAAATGATTAAAGATATGTCCCAGACCCAACCTGCCCCGCACCTCAAACCTGTGCTGCCCCGACAGTCTCAAGACAACCCTACAAACTGACATCAGCAACCAGGGCTGGCAACTTTTCCTTAACAGGGAATACGGCCGGTGTTTGTCTCCAAGGGCCTTTGGCCTTGATTGGCCGGCCGCCTCCAAAATATCCAAACGATTAAAGATATGTCCCAGACCCAACCTACCCCCACCCCAAATTTGTGCTGCCCTGACAGTCCCAAGGGAACCCTACCTGCTGACATCAGGAACCTGGGTTGACCATATTTCTTTCCTGGAAAAAATTGCTCGTGTCTTCCTGCAGGGGCCTTTGTCCCTGAGTGGCCGGACGCCTCCAAAAAATCCAAACAATTAAAGATATGTCCCAGACTTAATCTGCCCCCACCAGAAACCTGTGCTACCCTGACAGTCCCAAAGGAACCCTATAAACTGACAAGAGGAACCTGGGCTGGCAACTTTTCCTTCACAGGGAAAAGGGCCGGTGTTTGTCTTCATGAACCTTTGTCCCAGAGTGGCCGGCCGCCTCCAAAATATCCAAACGATTAAAGATATTTCCCAGACCTAATGTGCCGCCACCTCAATGCTGTGCTGCCCTGACAGTCCCAAGGGAAGCCTAAAACTGACATCAGGAACCTGCTTTGGCAACTTTTCCTTCACAGGGAAAATGGGTGGTCTTTTGCTTGAGGAGCCTTTGGCCTTGAGTGGCCCGCCGCCTCCAAAAAATCCAAACGATGAAGGATATGTCCCAGACCCAACATGCCCCCACCTCAAACCTGTGCTGCCCTGACAGTCCAAAGGGAACCCTACAAACTGACATCAGCAACCAGGGCTGGCAACTTTTCCTTAACAGGGAATAGGGCCGGTGTTTGTCTCCAAGGGCCTTTGGCCTTGACTGGCCCGCCGCCTCCAAAAAATCCAAACAATTAAGGATATGTCCCAGACCCAACCGGCCCCCACCTCTAACCTGTGCTACCCTGACAGTCCCAAGGGAACCCTTCAAAGTGACAGCAGGATCCTGGACTGGACACTTTTCCTTCCCAGCGAAAATGGCCGGTGTTTTCCTGCAGGGACTTTGTCCCTGAGTGGCTGGACCCTTCCAAAAAATCCAAATGATTAAAGATATTTCCCAGACCCAACCGGCCCCCACCTCTAACCTTTGCTACCCTGACAGCCCCAAAGGAACCCTACCTGCTGACATCAGGAATCTGGGCTGACCATATTTCTTTCCTAGAAAAAATTGCTCGTGTCTTCCTGCAGGGGCCTTTGTCCCTGAGTGGCCGGACGCCTCCAAAAAATCCAAATGATTAAAGATATGTCCCAGACCCAACCTGCCCCCACCTCAAAACTGTGCTGCCTTGACAGTCCAACGGGAACTCTACATGCAGACATCAGCAACCTGGACCGGCAACTTTTCCTTACAGGGAAAAGGAGCGGTCTTTTTCTCGAGGAGCCTGTGGCCTTGAGTGGCCGGCTGCCTCCAAAAAATCCAAAAGATTAAAGATATGTCCCAAACCTAACCTGCCCCCACCTCAAATTTGTGCTGCCCTGACAGTCCCAAGGGAACCCATCCTGCTGACATCAGGAACCTGGGTTGACCATATTTCTTTCCTAGAAAAAATTGCTCGTGTCTTCCTGCAGGGGCCTTTGTCCCTGACTGGCCGGATGCCTCCAAAAAATCCAATCGATTAATGATATGTCCCAGACTTAATCTGCCCCCACCACAAACTTGTGCTGCCCTGACAGTCCCAAAGGAACCCTATAAACTGACAAGAGGAACCTGGGCTGGCAACTTTTCCTTCACAGGGAAAAGGGCCGGTGTTTGTCTTCAGGAACCTTTGTCCCAGAGTGGCCGGCCACCTCCAAAATCTCCAAACGATTAAAGATATGTCCCAGACCCAACCTGCCCCGCACCTCAAATTTGTGCTGCCCCGACTGTCTCAAGAGAACTCTACTAACTGACATCAGGAACCTGGTCTAGCAACTTTTCGTTCAAAGGGAAAAGGGCCGGTGTTTGTCTTCAGGAGCCTGGGTCCCAGAGTGGCCGGCCGCCTCCAAAATATAAAAACGATTAAAGATATATCCCAGACCCAACCTACCCCCACCCCAAATTTGTGCTGCCCTGACAGTCCCAAGGGAACCCTACCTGCTGACATCAGGAACCTGGGTTGACCATATTTCTTTCCTGGAAAAAATTGCTCGTGTCTTCCTGCAGGGGCCTTTGTCCCTGAGTGGCCGGACGCCTCCAAAAAATCCAAATGATTAAAGATATGTCCCAGACCCAACCTGCCCCCACATCAAACCTGTGCTGCCCTGACAGTCCCAAGGGAACCCTACCTGCTGACATCAGGAATCTGGGCTGACCATATTTCTTTCAAAGAAAAAATTGCTTGTGTCTTCCTGCAGGGGCCTTTGTCCCTGAGTGGCCGGCCGCCTCCAAAATATCCAAACGATTAAAGATATTTCCCAGACCTAATGTGCCGCCACCTCAATGCTGTGCTGCCCTGACAGTCCCAAGGAATCCCTACCTGCTGACATCAGGAATCTGGGTTGACCATATTTCTTTCCTAGAAAAAATTGCTCGTGTCTTCCTCCAGGGGACTTTGTCCCTGAGTGGCCGGACGCCTCCAAAAAATCCAAATGATTAAAGATATGTCCCAGACCCAACCTGCCCCCACCTCAAACCTGTGCTGCCCCGACAGTCTCAAGAGAACTCTACTAACTGACATCAGGAACCTGGTCTAGCAACTTTTCGTTCAAAGGGAAAAGGGCCGGTGTTTGTCTTCAGGAGCCTGGGTCCCAGAGTGGCCGGCCGCCTCCAAAATATCCAAACGATTAAAGATATGTCCCAGACCCAACCTACCCCCACCCCAAATTTGTGCTGCCCTGACAGTCCCAAGGGAACCCTACCTGCTGACATCAGGAACCTGGGTTGACCATATTTCTTTCCTGGAAAAAATTGCTCGTGTCTTCCTGCAGGGGCCTTTGTCCCAGAGTGGCCGGACGCCTCCAAAAAATCCAAATGATTAAAGATATGTCCCAGACCCAACCTGCCCCGCACCTCAAACCTGTGCTGCCCCGACAGTCTCAAGACAACCCTACAAACTGACATCAGCAACCAGGGCTGGCAACTTTTCCTTAACAGGGAATACGGCCGGTGTTTGTCTCCAAGGGCCTTTGGCCTTGATTGGCCGGCCGCCTCCAAAATATCCAAACGATTAAAGATATGTCCCAGACCCAACCTACCCCCACCCCAAATTTGTGCTGCCCTGACAGTCCCAAGGGAACCCTACCTGCTGACATCAGGAACCTGGGTTGACCATATTTCTTTCCTAGAAAAAATTGCTCGTGTCTTCCTCCAGGGGCCTTTGTCCCTGAGTGGCCGGACGCCTCCAAAAAATCCAAACAATTAAAGATATGTCCCAGACTTAATCTGCCCCCACCAGAAACCTGTGCTACCCTGACAGTCCCAAAGGAACCCTATAAACTGACAAGAGGAACCAGGGCTGGCAACTTTTCCTTAACAGGGAATACGGCCGGTGTTTGTCTCCAAGGGCCTTTGGCCTTGATTGGCCGGCCGCCTCCAAAATATCCAAACGATTAAAGATATGTCCCAGACCCAACCTACCCCCACCCCAAATTTGTGCTGCCCTGACAGTCCCAAGGGAACCCTACCTGCTGACATCAGGAACCTGGGTTGACCATATTTCTTTCCTAGAAAAAATTGCTCGTGTCTTCCTGCAGGGGCCTTTGTCCCTGAGTGGCCGGACGCCTCCAAAAAATCCAAACAATTAAAGATATGTCCCAGACTTAATCTGCCCCCACCAGAAACCTGTGCTACCCTGACAGTCCCAAAGGAACCCTATAAACTGACAAGAGGAACCTGGGCTGGCAACTTTTCCTTCACAGGGAAAAGGGCCGGTGTTTGTCTTCATGAACCTTTGTCCCAGAGTGGCCGGCCGCCTCCAAAATATCCAAACGATTAAAGATATTTCCCAGACCTAATGTGCCGCCACCTCAATGCTGTGCTGCCCTGACAGTCCCAAGGGAAGCCTAAAACTGACATCAGGAACCTGCCTTGGCAACTTTTCCTTCACAGGGAAAATGGGTGGTCTTTTGCTTGAGGAGCCTTTGGCCTTGAGTGGCCCGCCGCCTCCAAAAAATCCAAACGATGAAGGATATGTCCCAGACCCAACATGCCCCCACCTCAAACCTGTGCTGCCCTGACAGTCCAAAGGGAACCCTACAAACTGACATCAGCAACCAGGGCTGGCAACTTTTCCTTAACAGGGAATAGGGCCGGTGTTTGTCTCCAAGGGCCTTTGGCCTTGACTGGCCCGCCGCCTCCAAAAAATCCAAACAATTAAGGATATGTCCCAGACCCAACCGGCCCCACCTCTAACCTGTGCTACCCTGACAGTCCCAAGGGAACCCTTCAAAGTGACAGCAGGATCCTGGACTGGACACTTTTCCTTCCCAGCGAAAATGGCCGGTGTTTTCCTGCAGGGACTTTGTCCCTGAGTGGCTGGACCCTTCCAAAAAATCCAAATGATTAAAGATATATCCCAGACCCAACCTACCCCCACCCCAAATTTGTGCTGCCCTGACAGTCCCAAGGGAACCCTACCTGCTGACATCAGGAACCTGGGTTGACCATATTTCTTTCCTGGAAAAAATTGCTCGTGTCTTCCTGCAGGGGCCTTTGTCCCTGAGTGGCCGGACGCCTCCAAAAAATCCAAATGATTAAAGATATGTCCCAGACCCAACCTGCCCCCACATCAAACCTGTGCTGCCCTGACAGTCCCAAGGGAACCCTACCTGCTGACATCAGGAATCTGGGCTGACCATATTTCTTTCAAAGAAAAAATTGCTTGTGTCTTCCTGCAGGGGCCTTTGTCCCTGAGTGGCCGGCCGCCTCCAAAATATCCAAACAATTAAAGATATTTCCCAGACCTAATGTGCCGCCACCTCAATGCTGTGCTGCCCTGACAGTCCCAAAGAATCCCTACCTGCTGACATCAGGAATCTGGGTTGACCATATTTCTTTCCTAGAAAAAATTGCTCGTGTCTTCCTCCAGGGGACTTTGTCCCTGAGTGGCCGGACGCCTCCAAAAAATCCAAATGATTAAAGATATGTCCCAGACCCAACCTGCCCCCACCTCAAACCTGTGCTGCCCCGACAGTCTCAAGAGAACTCTATAAACTGACATCAGGAACCTGGTCTAGCAACTTTTCGTTCAAAGGGAAAAGGGCCGGTGTTTGTCTTCAGGAGCCTGGGTCCCAGAGTGGCCGGCCGCCTCCAAAATATCCAAACGATTAAAGATATGTCCCAGACCCAACCTACCCCCACCCCAAATTTGTGCTGCCCTGACAGTCCCAAGGGAACCCTACCTGCTGACATCAGGAACCTGGGTTGACCATATTTCTTTCCTGGAAAAAATTGCTCGTGTCTTCCTGCAGGGGCCTTTGTCCATGAGTGGCCGGACGCCTCCAAAAAATCCAAATGATTAAAGATATGTCCCAGACCCAACCTGCCCCGCACCTCAAACCTGTGCTGCCCCGACAGTCTCAAGACAACCCTACAAACTGACATCAGCAACCAGGGCTGGCAACTTTTCCTTAACAGGGAATACGGCCGGTGTTTGTCTCCAAGGGCCTTTGGCCTTGATTGGCCGGCCGCCTCCAAAATATCCAAACGATTAAAGATATGTCCAGACCCAACCTACCCCCACCCCAAATTTGTGCTGCCCTGACAGTCCCAAGGGAACCCTACCTGCTGACATCAGGAACCTGGGTTGACCATATTTCTTTCCTAGAAAAAATTGCTCGTGTCTTCCTCCAGGGGCCTTTGTCCCTGAGTGGCCGGACGCCTCCAAAAAATCCAAACAATTAAAGATATGTCCAGACTTAATCTGCCCCACCAGAAACCTGTGCTACCCTGACAGTCCCAAAGGAACCCTATAAACTGACAAGAGGAACCAGGGCTGGCAACTTTTCCTTAACAGGGAATACGGCCAGTGTTTGTCTCCAAGGGCCTTTGGCCTTGATTGGCCGGCCGCCTCCAAAATATCCAAACGATTAAAGATATGTCCCAGACCCAACCTACCCCCACCCCAAATTTGTGCTGCCCTGACAGTCCCAAGGGAACCCTACCTGCTGACATCAGAACCTGGTTGACCATATTTCTTTCCTAGAAAAAATTGCTCGTGTCTTCCTGCAGGGGCCTTTGTCCCTGAGTGGCCGGACGCCTCCAAAAAATCCAAACAATTAAAGATATGTCCCAGACTTAATCTGCCCCCACCAGAAACCTGTGCTACCCTGACAGTCCCAAAGGAACCCTATAAACTGAAAGAGGAACCTGGGCTGCAACTTTTCCTTCACAGGGAAAAGGGCCGGTGTTTGTCTTCATGAACCTTTGTCCAGAGTGGCCGGCCGCCTCCAAAATATCCAAACGATTAAAGATATTTCCCAGACCTAATGTGCCGCCACCTCAATGCTGTGCTGCCCTGACAGTCCCAAGGGAAGCCTAAAACTGACATCAGGAACCTGCCTTGGCAACTTTTCCTTCACAGGGAAAATGGGTGGTCTTTTGCTTGAGGAGCCTTTGGCCTTGAGTGGCCCGCCGCCTCCAAAAAATCCAAACGATGAAGGATATGTCCCAGACCCAACATGCCCCCACCTCAAACCTGTGCTGCCCTGACAGTCCAAAGGGAACCCTACAAACTGACATCAGCAACCAGGGCTGGCAACTTTTCCTTAACAGGGAATAGGGCCGGTGTTTGTCTCCAAGGGCCTTTGGCCTTGACTGGCCCGCCGCCTCCAAAAAATCCAAACAATTAAGGATATGTCCCAGACCCAACCGGCCCCCACCTCTAACCTGTGCTACCCTGACAGTCCCAAGGGAACCCTTCAAAGTGACAGCAGGATCCTGGACTGGACACTTTTCCTTCCCAGCGAAATGGCCGGTGTTTTCCTGCAGGGACTTTGTCCCTGAGTGGCTGGACCCTTCCAAAAAATCCAAATGATTAAAGATATTTCCCAGACCCAACCGGCCCCCACCTCTAACCTTTGCTACCCTGACAGCCCCAAAGGAACCCTACCTGCTGACATCAGGAATCTGGGCTGACCATATTTCTTTCCTGGAAAAAATTGCTCGTGTCTTCCTGCAGGGGCCTTTGTCCCTGAGTGGCCGGACGCCTCCAAAAAATCCAAATGATTAAAGATATGTCCCAGACCCAACCTGCCCCCACATCAAACCTGTGCTGCCCTGACAGTCCCAAGGGAACCCTACCTGCTGACATCAGATATCTGGGCTGACCATATTTCTTTCCTAGAAAAAATTGCTCGTGTCTTCCTGCAGGGGCCTTTGTCCCTGAGTGGCCGGCCGCCTCCAAAAAATCCAAACGATTAAAGATATGTCCCAGACCCAACCTGCCCCCACCTCAAAACTGTGCTGCCTTGACAGTCCAACGGGAACTCTACATGCAGACATCAGCAACCTGGACCGGCAACTTTTCCTTACAGGGAAAAGGAGCGGTCTTTTTCTCGAGGAGCCTGTGGCCTTGAGTGGCCGGCTGCCTCCAAAAAATCCAAAAGATTAAAGATATGTCCCAAACCTAACCTGCCCCCACCTCAAATTTGTGCTGCCCTGACAGTCCCAAGGGAACCCATCCTGCTGACATCAGGAACCTGGGTTGACCATATTTCTTTCCTAGAAAAATTGCTCGTGTCTTCCTGCAGGGGCCTTTGTCCCTGACTGGCCGGATGCCTCCAAAAAATCCAATCGATTAATGATATGTCCCAGACTTAATCTGCCCCACCACAAACTTGTGCTGCCCTGACAGTCCCAAAGGAACCCTATAAACTGACAAGAGGAACCTGGGCTGGCAACTTTTCCTTCACAGGGAAAAGGGCCGGTGTTTGTCTTCAGGAACCTTTGTCCCAGAGTGGCCGGCCACCTCCAAAATCTCCAAACGATTAAAGATATGTCCCAGACCCAACCTGCCCCGCACCTCAAATTTGTGCTGCCCCGACTGTCTCAAGAGATCTCTACTAACTGACATCAGGAACCTGGTCTAGCAACTTTTCGTTCAAAGGGAAAAGGGCCGGTGTTTGTCTTCAGGAGCCTGGGTCCCAGAGTGGCCGGCCGCCTCCAAAATATAAAAACGATTAAAGATATATCCCAGACCCAACCTACCCCCACCCCAAATTTGTGCTGCCCTGACAGTCCCAAGGGAACCCTACCTGCTGACATCAGGAATCTGGGCTGACCATATTTCTTTCAAAGAAAAAATTGCTTGTGTCTTCCTGCAGGGGCCTTTGTCCAGTGGCCGGCCGCCTCCAAAATATCCAAACGATTAAAGATATTTCCCAGACCTAATGTGCCGCCACCCCTCAATGCTGTGCTGCCCTGACAGTCCCAAGGAATCCCTACCTGCTGACATCAGGAATCTGGGTTGACCATATTTCTTTCCTAGAAAAAATTGCTCGTGTCTTCCTCCAGGGGACTTTGTCCCTGAGTGGCCGGACGCCTCCAAAAAATCCAAATGATTAAAGATATGTCCCAGACCCAACCTGCCCCCACCTCAAACCTGTGCTGCCCCGACAGTCTCAAGAGAACTCTACTAACTGACATCAGGAACCTGGTCTAGCAACTTTTCGTTCAAAGGGAAAAGGGCCGGTGTTTGTCTTCAGGAGCCTGGGTCCCAGAGTGGCCGGCCGCCTCCAAAATATCCAAACGATTAAAGATATGTCCCAGACCCAACCTACCCCCACCCCAAATTTGTGCTGCCCTGACAGTCCCAAGGGAACCCTACCTGCTGACATCAGGAACCTGGGTTGACCATATTTCTTTCCTGGAAAAAATTGCTCGTGTCTTCCTGCAGGGGCCTTTGTCCATGCCAAAAAAATCCAAATGATTAAAGATATGTCCCCAGACCCAACCTGCCCCGCACCTCAAACCTGTGCTGCCCCGACAGTCTCAAGACAACCCTACAAACTGACATCAGCAACCAGGGCTGGCAACTTTTCCTTAACAGGGAATACGGCCGGTGTTTGTCTCCAAGGGCCTTTGGCCTTGATTGGCCGCCGCCTCCAAAATATCCAAACGATTAAAGATATGTCCCAGACCCAACCTACCCCCACCCCAAATTTGTGCTGCCCTGACAGTCCCAAGGGAACCCTACTGCTGACATCAGGAACCTGGGTTGACCATATTTCTTTCCTAGAAAAAATTGCTCGTGTCTTCCTGCAGGGGCCTTTGTCCCTGAGTGGCCGGACGCCTCCAAAAAATCCAAACAATTAAAGATATGTCCCAGACTTAATCTGCCCCCACCAGAAACCTGTGCTACCCTGACAGTCCCAAAGGAACCCTATAAACTGACAAGAGGAACCTGGGCTGGCAACTTTTCCTTCACAGGGAAAAGGGCCGGTGTTTGTCTTCATGAACCTTTGTCCCAGAGTGGCCGGCCGCCTCCAAAAATATCCAAACGATTAAAGATATTTCCCAGACCTAATGTGCCGCCACCTCAATGCTGTGCTGCCCTGACAGTCCCAAGGGAAGCCTAAAACTGACATCAGGAACCTGCCTTGGCAACTTTTCCTTCACAGGAAAATGGGTGGTCTTTTGCTTGAGGAGCCTTTGGCCTTGAGTGGCCCGCCGCCTCCAAAAAATCCAAATGATGAAGGATATGTCCCAGACCCAACATGCCCCCACCTCAAACCTGTGCTGCCCTGACAGTCCAAAGGGAACCCTACAAACTGACATCAGCAACCAGGGCTGGCAACTTTTCCTTAACAGGGAATAGGGCCGGTGTTTGTCTCCAAGGGCCTTTGGCCTTGACTGGCCCGCCGCCTCCAAAAAATCCAAACAATTAAGGATATGTCCCAGACCCAACCGGCCCCCACCTCTAACCTGTGCTACCCTGACAGTCCCAAGGGAACCCTTCAAAGTGACAGCAGGATCCTGGACTGGACACTTTTCCTTCCCAGCGAAAATGGCCGGTGTTTTCCTGCAGGGACTTTGTCCCTGAGTGGCTGGACCCTTCCAAAAAATCCAAATGATTAAAGATATTTCCCAGACCCAACCGGCCCCCACCTCTAACCTTTGCTACCCTGACAGCCCCAAAGGAACCCCTACCTGCTGACATCAGGAATCTGGGCTGACCATATTTCTTTCCTGGAAAAAATTGCTCGTGTCTTCCTGCAGGGGCCTTTGTCCCTGAGTGGCCGGACGCCTCCAAAAAATCCAAATGATTAAAGATATGTCCCAGACCCAACCTGCCCCCACATCAAACCTGTGCTGCCCTGACAGTCCCAAGGGAACCCTACCTGCTGACATCAGATATCTGGGCTGACCATATTTCTTTCCTAGAAAAAATTGCTCGTGTCTTCCTGCAGGGGCCTTTGTCCTGAGTGGCCGGCCGCCTCCAAAAAAATCCAAACGATTAAAGATATGTCCCAGACCCAACCTGCCCCCACCTCAAAACTGTGCTGCCTTGACAGTCCAACGGGAACTCTACATGCAGACATCAGCAACCTGGACCGGCAACTTTTCCTTACAGGGAAAAGGAGCGGTCTTTTTCTCGAGGAGCCTGTGGCCTTGAGTGGCCGGCTGCCTCCAAAAAATCCAAAAGATTAAAGATATGTCCCAAACCTAACCTGCCCCCACCTCAAATTTGTGCTGCCCTGACAGTCCCAAGGGAACCCCATCCTGCTGACATCAGGAACCTGGGTTGACCATATTTCTTTCCTAGAAAAAAATTGCTCGTGTCTTCCTGCAGGGGCCTTTGTCCCTGACTGGCCGGATGCCTCCAAAAAATCCAATCGATTAATGATATGTCCCAGACTTAATCTGCCCCCACCACAAACTTGTGCTGCCCTGACAGTCCCAAAGGAACCCTATAAACTGACAAGAGGAACCTGGGCTGGCAACTTTTCCTTCACAGGGAAAAGGGCCGGTGTTTGTCTTCAGGAACCTTTGTCCCAGAGTGGCCGGCCACCTCCAAAATCTCCAAACGATTAAAGATATGTCCCAGACCCAACCTGCCCCGCACCTCAAATTTGTGCTGCCCCGACTGTCTCAAGAGATCTCTACTAACTGACATCAGGAACCTGGTCTAGCAACTTTTCGTTCAAAGGGAAAAGGGCCGGTGTTTGTCTTCAGGAGCCTGGGTCCCAGAGTGGCCGGCCGCCTCCAAAATATAAAAAACGATTAAAGATATATCCCAGACCCAACCTACCCCCACCCCAAATTTGTGCTGCCCTGACAGTCCCAAGGGAACCCTACCTGCTGACATCAGGAATCTGGGCTGACCATATTTCTTTCAAAGAAAAAATTGCTTGTGTCTTCCTGCAGGGGCCTTTGTCCCTGAGTGGCCGGCCGCCTCCAAAATATCCAAACGATTAAAGATATTTCCCCAGACCTAATGTGCCGCCACCTCAATGCTGTGCTGCCCTGACAGTCCCAAGGAATCCCTACCTGCTGACATCAGGAATCTGGGTTGACCATATTTCTTTCCTAGAAAAAAATTGCTCGTGTCTTCCTCCAGGGGACTTTGTCCCTGAGTGGCCGGACGCCTCCAAAAAAATCCAAATGATTAAAGATATGTCCCAGACCCAACCTGCCCCCACCTCAAACCTGTGCTGCCCCGACAGTCTCAAGAGAACTCTACTAACTGACATCAGGAACCTGGTCTAGCAACTTTTCGTTCAAAGGGAAAAGGGCCGGTGTTTGTCTTCAGGAGCCTGGGTCCCAGAGTGGCCGGCCGCCTCCAAAATATCCAAACGATTAAAGATATGTCCCAGACCCAACCTACCCCCACCCCAAATTTGTGCTGCCCTGACAGTCCCAAGGGAACCCTACCTGCTGACATCAGGAAACCTGGGTTGACCATATTTCTTTCCTGGAAAAAATTGCTCGTGTCTTCCTGCAGGGGCCTTTGTCCATGAGTGGCCGGACGCCTCCAAAAAATCCAAATGATTAAAGATATGTCCCAGACCCAACCTGCCCCCGCACCTCAAACCTGTGCTGCCCCGACAGTCTCAAGACAACCCTACAAACTGACATCAGCAACCAGGGCTGGCAACTTTTCCTTAACAGGGAATACGGCCGGTGTTTGTCTCCAAGGGCCTTTGGCCTTGATTGGCCGGCCGCCTCCAAAATATCCAAACGATTAAAGATATGTCCCAGACCCAACCTACCCCCACCCCAAATTTGTGCTGCCCTGACAGTCCCAAGGGAACCCTACCTGCTGACATCAGGAACCTGGGTTGACCATATTTCTTTCCTAGAAAAAATTGCTCGTGTCTTCCTGCAGGGGCCTTTGTCCCTGAGTGGCCGGACGCCTCCAAAAAAATCCAAACAATTAAAGATATGTCCCAGACTTAATCTGCCCCCACCAGAAACCTGTGCTACCCTGACAGTCCCAAAGGAACCCTATAAAACTGACAAGAGGAACCTGGGCTGGCAACTTTTCCTTCACAGGGAAAAGGGCCGGTGTTTGTCTTCATGAACCTTTGTCCCAGAGTGGCCGGCCGCCTCCAAAATATCCAAACGATTAAAGATATTTCCCAGACCTAATGTGCCGCCACCTCAATGCTGTGCTGCCCTGACAGTCCCAAGGGAAGCCTAAAACTGACATCAGGAACCTGCCTTGGCAACTTTTTCCTTCACAGGGAAAATGGGTGGTCTTTTGCTTGAGGAGCCTTTGGCCTTGAGTGGCCCGCCGCCTCCAAAAAAATCCAAACGATGAAGGATATGTCCCAGACCCAACATGCCCCCACCTCAAACCTGTGCTGCCCTGACAGTCCAAAGGGAACCCTACAAACTGACATCAGCAACCAGGGCTGGCAACTTTTCCTTAACAGGGAATAGGGCCGGTGTTTGTCTCCAAGGGCCTTTGGCCTTGACTGGCCCGCCGCCTCCAAAAAATCCAAACAATTAAGGATATGTCCCAGACCCAACCGGCCCCCACCTCTAACCTGTGCTACCCTGACAGTCCCAAGGGAACCCTTCAAAGTGACAGCAGGATCCTGGACTGGACACTTTTCCTTCCCAGCGAAAATGGCCGGTGTTTTCCTGCAGGGACTTTGTCCCTGAGTGGCTGGACCCTTCCAAAAAAATCCAAATGATTAAAGATATTTCCCAGACCCAACCGGCCCCCACCTCTAACCTTTGCTACCCTGACAGCCCCAAAGGAACCCTACCTGCTGACATCAGGAATCTGGGCTGACCATATTTCTTTCCTGGAAAAAATTGCTCGTGTCTTCCTGCAGGGGCCTTTGTCCCTGAGTGGCCGGACGCCTCCAAAAAATCCAAATGATTAAAGATATGTCCCAGACCCAACCTGCCCCCACATCAAACCTGTGCTGCCCTGACAGTCCCAAGGGAACCCTACCTGCTGACATCAGGAATCTGGCTGACCATATTTCTTTCAAAGAAAAAATTGCTTGTGTCTTCCTGCAGGGGCCTTTGTCCCTGAGTGGGCCGGCCGCCTCCAAAATATCCAAACGATTAAAGATATTTCCCAGACCTAATATGCCGCCACCTCAATGCTGTGCTGCCCTGACTGTCCCAAGGAATCCCTACCTGCTGACATCAGGAATCTGGGTTGACCATATTTCTTTCCTAGAAAAAATTGCTCGTGTCTTCCTCCAGGGGACTTTGTCCCTGAGTGGCCGGACGCCTCCAAAAAATCCAAATGATTAAAGATATGTCCCAGACCCAACCTGCCCCACCTCAAACCTGTGCTGCCCCGACAGTCTCAAGAGAACTCTACTAACTGACATCAGGAACCTGGTCTAGCAACTTTTCGTTCAAAGGGAAAAGGGCCGGTGTTTGTCTTCAGGAGCCTGGGTCCCAGAGTGGCCGGCCGCCTCCAAAATATCCAAACGATTAAAGATATGTCCCAGACCCAACCTACCCCCACCCCAAATTTGTGCTGCCCTGACAGTCCCAAGGGAACCCTACCTGCTGACATCAGGAACCTGGGGCTGACCATATTTCTTTCCTGGAAAAAATTGCTCGTGTCTTCCTGCAGGGGCCTTTGTCCCTGAGTGGCCGGACGCCTCCAAAAAATCCAAATGATTAAAGATATGTCCCAGACCCAACCTGCCCCGCACCTCAAACCTGTGCTGCCCCGACAGTCTCAAGACAACCCTACAAACTGACATCAGCAACCAGGGCTGGCAACTTTTCCTTAACAGGGAATACGGCCGGTGTTTGTCTCCAAGGGCCTTTGGCCTTGATTGGCCGGCCGCCTCCAAAATATCCAAACGATTAAAGATATGTCCCAGACCCAACCTACCCCCCACCCCAAATTTGTGCTGCCCTGACAGTCCCAAGGGAACCCTACCTGCTGACATCAGGAACCTGGGTTGACCATATTTCTTTCCTAGAAAAAATTGCTCGTGTCTTCCTGCAGGGGCCTTTGTCCCTGAGTGGCCGGACGCCTCCAAAAAATCCAAACAATTAAAGATATGTCCCAGACTTAATCTGCCCCACCAGAAACCTGTGCTACCCTGACAGTCCCAAAGGAACCCTATAAACTGACAAGAGGAACCTGGGCTGGCAACTTTTCCTTCACAGGGAAAAGGGCCGGTGTTTGTCTTCATGAACCTTTGTCCCAGAGTGGCCGGCCGCCTCCAAAATATCCAAACGATTAAAGATATTTCCCAGACCTAATGTGCCGCCACCTCAATGCTGTGCTGCCCTGACAGTCCCAAGGGAAGCCTAAAACTGACATCAGGAACCTGCCTTGGCAACTTTTCCTTCACAGGGAAAATGGGTGGTCCTTTTGCTTGAGGAGCCTTTGGCCTTGAGTGCCCGCCACCTCCAAAAAATCCAAACGATGAAGGATATGTCCCAGACCCAACATGCCCCCACCTCAAACCTGTGCTGCCCTGACAGTCCAAAGGGAACCCTACAAACTGACATCAGCAACCAGGGCTGGCAACTTTTCCTTAACAGGGAATAGGGCCGGTGTTTGTCTCCAAGGGCCTTTGGCCTTGACTGGCCCGCCGCCTCCAAAAAATCCAAACAATTAAGGATATGTCCCAGACCCATCCGGCCCCCACCTCTAACCTGTGCTACCCTGACAGTCCCAAGGGAACCCTTCAAAGTGACAGCAGGATCCTGGACTGGACACTTTTCCTTCCCAGCGAAAATGGCCGGTGTTTTCCTGCAGGGACTTTGTCCCTGAGTGGCTGGACCCTTCCAAAAAATCCAAATGATTAAAGATATTTCCCAGACCCAACCGGCCCCCACCTCTAACCTTTCCTACCCTGACAGCCCCAAAGGAACCCTACCTGCTGACATCAGGAATCTGGGCTGACCATATTTCTTTCCTGGAAAAAATTGCTCGTGTCTTCCTGCAGGGGCCTTTGTCCCTGAGTGGCCGGCCGCCTCCAAAAAATCCAAACGATTAAAGATATGTCCCAGACCCAACCTGCCCCCACCTCAAAACTGTGCTGCCTTGACAGTCCAACGGGAACTCTACATGCAGACATCAGCAACCTGGACCGGCAACTTTTCCTTACAGGGAAAAGGAGCAGTCTTTTTCTCGAGGAGCCTGTGGCCTTGAGTGGCCGGCTGACTCCAAAAAATCCAAAAGATTAAAGATATGTCCCAAACCTAACCTGCCCCCACCTCAAATTTGTGCTGCCCTGACAGTCCCAAGGGAACCCTACCTGCTGACATCAGGAACCAGGGTTGACCATATTTCTTTCCTAGAAAAAATTGCTCGTGTCTTCCTGCAGGGGCCTTTGTCCCTGACTGGCCGGATGCCTCCAAAAAATCCAATCGATTAATGATATGTCCCAGACTTAATCTGCCCCCACCACAAACTTGTGCTGCCCTGACAGTCCCAAAGGAACCCTATAAACTGACAAGAGGAACCTGGGCTGGCAACTTTTCCTTCACAGGGAAAAGGGCCGGTGTTTGTCTTCAGGAACCTTTGTCCCAGAGTGGCCGGCCACCTCCAAAATCTCCAAACGATTAAAGATATGTCCCAGACCCAACCTGCCCCGCACCTCAAATTTGTGCTGCCCCGACAGTCTCAAGCGAACTCTACTAACTGACATCAGGAACCTGGTCTAGCAACTTTTCGTTCAAAGGGAAAAGGGCCGGTGTTTGTCTTCAGGAGCCTGGGTCCCAGAGTGGCCGGCCGCCTCCAAAATATCCAAACGATTAAAGATATGTCCCAGACCCAACCTACCCCCACCCCAAATTTGTGCTGCCCTGACAGTCCCAAGGGAACCCTACCTGCTGACATCAGGAACCTGGGTTGACCATATTTCTTTCCTGGAAATAATTGCTCGTGTCTTCCTGCAGGGGCCTTTGTCCCTGAGTGGCCGGCTGCCTCCAAAAAATCCAAATGATTAAAGATATGTCCCAGACCCAACCTGCCCCCACATCAAACCTGTGCTGCCCTGACAGTCCCAAGGGAACCCTACCTGCTGACATCAGGAATCTGGGCTGACCATATTTCTTTCAAAGAAAAAATTGCTTGTGTCTTCCTGCAGGGGCCTTTGTCCCTGAGTGGCCGGCCGCCTCCAAAATATCCAAACGATTAAAGATATTTCCCAGACCTAATGTGCCGCCACCTCAATGCTGTGCTGGCTGCCCTGACAGTCCCAAGGGAAGCCTAAAACTGACATCAGGAACCTGCCTTGGCAACTTTTCCTTCACAGGGAAAAGGGCCGGTGTTTGTCTTCATGAACCTTTGTCCCAGAGTGGCCGGCCGCCTCCAAAAAATCCAAACGATGAAGGATATGTCCCAGACCCAACATGCCCCCACCTCAAACCTGTGCTGCCCTGACAGTCCAAAGGGAACCCTACAAACTGACATCAGCAACCAGGGCTGGCAACTTTTCCTTAACAGGGAATACGGCCGGTGTTTGTCTCCAAGGCCTTTGGCCTTGACTGGCCAGCCGCCTCCAAAAAATCCAAACAATTAAGGATATGTCCCAGACCCATCCGGCCCCCACCTCTAACCTGTGCTACCCTGACAGTCCCAAGGGAACCCTTCAAAGTGACAGCAGGATCCTGGACTGGACACTTTTCCTTCCCAGCGAAAATGGCCGGTGTTTTCCTGCAGGGACTTTGTCCCTGAGTGGCTGGACCCTTCCAAAAAATCCAAATGATTAAAGATATTTCCCAGACCCAACCGGCCCCCACCTCTAACCTTTGCTACCCTGACAGCCCCAAAGGAACCCTACCTGCTGACATCAGGAATCTGGGCTGACCATATTTCTTTCCTGGAAAAAATTGCTCGTGTCTTCCTGCAGGGGCCTTTGTCCCTGAGTGGCCGGCCGCCCTCCAAAAAATCCAAACGATTAAAGATATGTCCCAGACCCAACCTGCCCCCACCTCAAAACTGTGCTGCCTTGACAGTCCAACGGGAACTCTACATGCAGACATCAGCAACCTGGACCGGCAACTTTTCCTTACAGGGAAAAGGAGCGGTCTTTTTCTCGAGGAGCCTGTGCCTTGAGTGGCCGGCTGCCTCCAAAAAATCCAAAAGATTAAAGATATGTCCCAAACCTAACCTGCCCCCACCTCAAATTTGTGCTGCCCTGACAGTCCCAAGGGAACCCTACCTGCTGACATCAGGAACCTGGGTTGACCATATTTCTTTCCTAGAAAAAATTGCTCGTGTCTTCCTGCAGGGGCCTTTGTCCCTGACTGGCCGGATGCCTCCAAAAAATCCAATCGATTAATGATATGTCCCAGACTTAATCTGCCCCCACCACAAACTTGTGCTGCCCTGACAGTCCCAAAGGAACCCTATAAACTGACAAGAGGAACCCGGGCTGGCAACTTTTCCTTCACAGGGAAAAGGGCCGGTGTTTGTCTTCAGGAACCTTTGTCCCAGAGTGGCCGGCCACCTCCAAAATCTCCAAACGATTAAAGATATGTCCCAGACCCAACCTGCCCCGCACCTCAAATTTGTGCTGCCCCGACAGTCTCAAGAGAACTCTACTAACTGACATCAGGAACCTGGTCTAGCAACTTTCGTTCAAAGCGAAAAGGGCCGGTGTTTGTCTTCAGGAGCCTGGGTCCCAGAGTGGCCGGCCGCCCCTCCAAAATATAAAAACGATTAAAGATATGTCCCAGACCCAACCTACCCCCCACCCCAAATTTGTGCTGCCCTGACAGTCCCAAGGGAACCCTACCTGCTGACATCAGGAACCTGGGTTGACCATATTTCTTTCCTGGAAATAATTGCTCGTGTCTTCCTGCAGGGGCCTTTGTCCCTGAGTGGCCGGCTGCCTCCAAAAAATCCAAATGATTAAAGATATGTCCCAGACCCAACCTGCCCCCACCAGAAACTTGTGCTGCCCTGAGAGTCCCAAGGGAACCCTACCTGCTGACATCAGGAATCTGGGCTGACCATATTTCTTTCAAAGAAAAAATTGCTTGTGTCTTCCTGCAGGGGCCTTTGTCCCTGAGTGGCGGCCGCCTCCAAAATATCCAAACGATTAAAGATATTTCCCAGACCTAATGTGCCGCCACCTCAATGCTGTGCTGCCCTGACAGTCCCAAGGAATCCCTACCTGCTGACATCAGGAATCTGGGTTGACCATATTTCTTTCCTAGAAAAAATTGCTCGTGTCTTCCTCCAGGGGACTTTGTCCCTGAGTGGCCGGACGCCTCCAAAAAATCCAAATGATTAAAGATATGTCCCAGACCCAACCTGCCCCCACCTCAAACCTGTGCTGCCCCGACAGTCTCAAGAGAACTCTACTAACTGACATCAGGAACCTGGTCTAGCAACTTTTCGTTCAAAGGGAAAAGGGCCGGTGTTTGTCTTCAGGAGCCTGGGTCCCAGAGTGGCCGGCCGCCTCCAAAATATCCAAACGATTAAAGATATGTCCCAGACCCAACCTACCCCCACCCCAAATTTGTGCTGCCCTGACAGTCCCAAGGGAACCCTACCTGCTGACATCAGGAACCTGGGTTGACCATATTTCTTTCCTGGAAATAATTGCTCGTGTCTTCCTGCAGGGGCTTTTGGCCTTGATTGGCCGGCCGCCTCCAAAATATCCAAACTATTAAAGATAAGTCCCAGACCAAACCTACCCCCACCTCAAACCTGTGCTGCCCTGACAGTCCAAAGGGAACCCTATAAACTGACATCAGCAACCAGGGCTGGCAACTTTTCCTTAACAGGGAATACGGCCGGTGTTTGTCTCCAAGGGCTTTTGTCCCTGAGTGGCCGGACGCCTCCAAAAAAATCCAAACGATTAAAGATATGTCCCAGACTTAATCTGCCCCCACCAGAAACTTGTGCTACCCTGACAGTCCCAAAGGAACCCTATAAACTGACAAGAGGAACCTGGGCTGGCAACTTTTCCTTCACAGGGAAAAGGCCGGTGTTTGTCTTCATGAACCTTTGTCCCAGAGTGGCCGGCCGCCTCCAAAATATCCAAACGATTAAAGATATGTCCCAGACCAAACCTGCCCCCGCCTCAAAACTCTGCTACCTTGACAGTCCCAAGGGAAGCCTAAAACTGACATCAGGAACCTGCCTTGGCAACTTTTTCCTTCACAGGGAAAATGGGTGGTCTTTTGCTTGAGGAGCCTTTGGCCTTGAGTGGCCCGCCGCCTCCAAAAAATCCAAACGATGAAGGATATGTCCCAGACCCAACCTACCCCCACCTCAAACCGCTGCTGCCCTGACAGTCCCAAGGGAACCCTACAAACTGACATCAGCAACCAGGGCTGGCAACTTTTTCCTTAACAGGGAATACGGCCGGTGTTTGTCTCCAAGGGCCTTTGTCCCTGAGCAGCCGGATGCCTCCAAAAAATCCAAACAATTAAGGATATGTCCCAGACCCAACCAGCCCCCACCTCTAACCTTTGCTACCCTGACAGCCCCAAGGGAACCCTACCTGCTGACATCAGGAATCTGGGCTGACCATATTTCTTTCCTAGAAAAAATTGCTCGTGTCTTCCTGCAGGGGCCTTTGTCCCTGAGTGGCCGGACGCCTCCAAAAAATCCAAACGATTAAAGATATTTCCCAGACCCAACCTGCCCCCACCTCAAAACTGTGCTGCCCTGACAGTCCAACGGGAACTCTACATGCAGACATCAGCAACCTGGACCGGCAACTTTTCCTTACAGGGAAAAGGAGCGGTCTTTTTCTCGAGGAGCCTGTGGCCTTGAGTGGCCGGCTACCTCCAAAAAATCCAAAAGATTAAAGATATGTCCCAAACCTAACCTGCCCCCACCTCAAATTTGTGCTGCCTTGACAGTCCCAAGGGAACCCTACCTGCTGACATCAGGAACCTGGGTTGACCATATTTCTTTCCTAGAAAAAATTGCTCGTGTCTTCCTGCAGGGGCCTTTGTCCCTGAGTGGCGGACGCCTCCAAAAATCCAAACGACTAAGATATGTCCCAGACCCAACCTGCCCCCACCAGAAACTTGTGCTGCCCTGACAGTCCAAAGGGAACCCTACAAACTGACATCAGCAACAAGGGCTGGCAACTTTTCCTTAACAGGGAATACGGCCGGTGTTTGTCTCCAAGGGCCTTTGTCCCTGAGTAGCCGGATGCCTCCAAAAAATCCAAACGATTAATGATATGTCCCAGACTTAATCTGCCCCCACCACAAACTTGTGCTACCCTGACAGTCTAAAAGGAACCCTATAAACTGAGGGGAGAACCTGGGCTGGCAACTTTTCCTTCACAGGGAAAAGGGACGGTGTTTGTCTTCAGGAACCTTTGTCCCAGAGTGGCCGGCTGCCTCCAAAATCTCCAAACGATTAAAGATATGTCCCAGACCCAACCTGCCCCGCACCTCAAATTTGTGCTGCCCCGACAGTCTCAAGAGAACTCTACTAACTGACATCAGAAACCTGGTCTAGCAACTTTTCGTTCAAAGGGAAAAGGGCCGGTGTTTGTCTTCAGGAGCCTGGGTCCCAGAGTGGCCGGCCGCCTCCAAAATATCCAAACGATTAAAGATATGTTCCAGACCCAACCTACCCCCACCCCAAATTTGTGCTGCCCTGACAGTCCCAAGGGAACCCTACCTGCTGACATCAGGAACCTGGGTTGACCATATTTCTTTCCTGGAAAAAATTGCTCGTGTCTTCCTGCAGGGGCCTTTGTCCCTGAGTGGCCGGCCGCCTCCAAAAAATCCAAATGATTAAAGATATGTCCCAGACCCAACCTTCCCCCACCTCAAAGCTGTGCTGCCCTGACAGTCCCAAGGGAACCTTACCTGCTGACATCAGGAATCTGGGCTGACCATATTTCTTTCAAAGAAAAAATTGCTTGTGTCTTCCTGCAGGGGCCTTTGTCCCTGAGTGGCCGGCCGCCTCCAAAATATCCAAACGATTAAAGATATTTCCCAGACCTAATGTGCCGCCACCTCAATGCTGTGCTGCCCTGACAGTCCCAAGGAATCCCTACCTGCTGACATCAGGAATCTGGGTTGACCATATTTCTTTCCTAGAAAAAATTGCTCGTGTCTTCCTGCAGGGGACTTTGTCCCTGAGTGGCCGGACGCCTCCAAAAAATCCAAATGATTAAAGATATGTCCCAGACCCAACCTGCCCCCACCTCAAACCTGTGCTGCCCTGACAGTCCCAAGGGAACCCTACAAACTGACATCAGCAACAAGGCTGGCAACTTTTCCTTCTCAGACCCGACCGGCCCCCCCCTCAAATTTGTGCTGCCCCCGACAGTCTCAAGAGAACTCTACTAACTGACATCAGGAACATGGTCTAGCAACTTTTCGTTCAAAGGAAAAGGGCCGGTGTTTGTCTTCAGGAACCTTTGTCCCAGAGTGGCCGGCTGCCTCCAAAATCTCCAAACGATTAATGATATGTCCCAGACCCATCCTGCCCCGCACCTCAAATTTGTGCTGCCCCGACAGTCTCAAGCGAACTCTACTAACTGACATCAGGAACCTGGTCTAGCAACATTTCGTTCAAAGGGAAAAGGGCCGGTGTTTGTCTTCAGGAGCCTGGGTCCCAGAGTGGCCGGCTGCCTCCAAAATATCCAAACGATTAAAGATATGTCCCAGACCCAACCTACCCCCACCCCAAATTTGTGCTGCCCTGACAGTCCCAAGGGAACCCTACCTGCTGACATCAGGAACCTGGGTTGACCATATTTCTTTCCTAGAAAAAATTGCTCGTGTCTTCCTGCAGGGGCCTTTGTCCCTGAGTGGCCGGACGCATCCAAACAATTAAAGATATGTCCCAGACTTAATCTGCCCCC
The DNA here is from genome assembly GCF_031753505.1 of Anomalospiza imberbis. Lineage (NCBI taxonomy): Eukaryota > Metazoa > Chordata > Aves > Passeriformes > Viduidae > Anomalospiza > Anomalospiza imberbis. Next base: position 63,045 of record NW_027099841.1, on the reverse strand, counting down.
ACCAGAAACTTGTGCTACCCTGACAGTCCCAAAGGAACCCTATAAACTGACAAGAGGAACCTGGGCTGGCAACTTTTCCTTCACAGGGAAAAGGGCCGGTGTTTGTCTTCATGAACCTTTGTCCCAGAGTGGCCGGCCGCCTCCAAAATATCCAAACGATTAAAGATATGTCCCAGACCAAACCTGCCCCCACCTCAAGTTTGTGCTGCCCTGACAGTCCCAAGGGAAGCCTAAAACTGACATCAGGAACCTGCCTTGGCAACTTTTCCTTCACAGGGAAAATGGGTGGTCTTTTGCTTGAGGAGCCTTTGGCCTTGAGTGGCCCGCCGCCTCCAAAAAATCCAAACGATGAAGGATATGTCCCAGACCCAACATGCCCCCACCTCAAACCTGTGCTGCCCTGACAGTCCAAAGGGAACCCTACAAACTGACATCAGCAACCAGGGCTGGCAACTTTTCCTTAACAGGGAATACGGCCGGTGTTTGTCTCCAAGGGCCTTTGGCCTTGACTGGCCCGCCGCCTCCAAAAAATCCAAACAATTAAGGATATGTCCCAGACCCATCCGGCCCCCACCTCTAACCTGTGCTACCCTGACAGTCCCAAGGGAACCCTTCAAAGTGACAGCAGGATCCTGGACTGGACACTTTTCCTTCCCAGCGAAAATGGCCGGTGTTTTCCTGCAGGGACTTTGTCCCTGAGTGGCTGGACCCTTCCAAAAAATCCAAATGATTAAAGATATTTCCCAGACCCAACCGGCCCCCACCTCTAACCTTTGCTACCCTGACAGCCCCAAAGGAACCCTACCTGCTGACATCAGGAATCTGGGCTGACCATATTTCTTTCCTGGAAAAAATTGCTCGTGTCTTCCTGCAGGGGCCTTTGTCCCTGAGTGGCCGGCCGCCTCCAAAAAATCCAAACGATTAAAGATATGTCCCAGACCCAACCTGCCCCCACCTCAAAACTGTGCTGCCTTGACAGTCCAACGGGAACTCTACATGCAGACATCAGCAACCTGGACCGGCAACTTTTCCTTACAGGGAAAAGGAGCGGTCTTTTTCTCGAGGAGCCTGTGGCCTTGAGTGGCCGGCTGCCTCCAAAAAATCCAAAAGATTAAAGATATGTCCCAAACCTAACCTGCCCCCACCTCAAATTTGTGCTGCCCTGACAGTCCCAAGGGAACCCTACCTGCTGACATCAGGAACCTGGGTTGACCATATTTCTTTCCTAGAAAAAATTGCTCGTGTCTTCCTGCAGGGGCCTTTGTCCCTGACTGGCCGGATGCCTCCAAAAAATCCAATCGATTAATGATATGTCCCAGACTTAATCTGCCCCCACCACAAACTTGTGCTGCCCTGACAGTCCCAAAGGAACCCTATAAACTGACAAGAGGAACCTGGGCTGGCAACTTTTCCTTCACAGGGAAAAGGGCCGGTGTTTGTCTTCAGGAACCTTTGTCCCAGAGTGGCCGGCCACCTCCAAAATCTCCAAACGATTAAAGATATGTCCCAGACCCAACCTGCCCCGCACCTCAAATTTGTGCTGCCCCGACAGTCTCAAGAGAACTCTACTAACTGACATCAGGAACCTGGTCTAGCAACTTTTCGTTCAAAGGGAAAAGGGCCGGTGTTTGTCTTCAGGAGCCTGGGTCCCAGAGTGGCCGGCCGCCTCCAAAATATAAAAACGATTAAAGATATATCCCAGACCCAACCTACCCCCACCTCAAACCGGTGCTGCCCTGACAGTCCCAAGGGAACCCTACAAACTGACATCAGCAACAAGGGCTGGCAACTTTTCCTTAACAGGGAATACGGCCGGTGTTTGTCTCCAAGGGCTTTTGTCCCTGAGTGGCCGGCCGCCTCCAAAAAATCCAAACAATTAAAGATATGTCCCAGACTTAATCTGCCCCCACCAGAAACTTGTGCTACCCTGACAGTCCCAAAGGAACCCTATAAACTGACAAGAGGAACCTGGGCTGGCAACTTTTCCTTCACAGGGAAAAGGGCCGGTGTTTGTCTTCATGAACCTTTGTCCCAGAGTGGCCGGCCGCCTCCAAAATATCCAAACGATTAAAGATATGTCCCAGACCCAACCTGCCCCCACCTCAAGTTTGTGCTGCCCTGACAGTCCCAAGGGAAGCCTAAAACTGACATCAGGAACCTGCCTTGGCAACTTTTCCTTCACAGGGAAAATGGGTGGTCTTTTGCTTGAGGAGCCTTTGGCCTTGAGTGGCCCGCCGCCTCCAAAAAATCCAAACGATGAAGGATATGTCCCAGACCCAACATGCCCCCACCTCAAACCTGTGCTGCCCTGACAGTCCAAAGGGAACCCTACAAACTGACATCAGCAACCAGGGCTGGCAACTTTTCCTTAACAGGGAATACGGCCGGTGTTTGTCTCCAAGGGCCTTTGGCCTTGACTGGCCCGCCGCCTCCAAAAAATCCAAACAATTAAGGATATGTCCCAGACCCAACATGCCCCCACCTCTAACCTGTGCTGCCCTGACAGTCCCAAGGGAACCCTTCAAAGTGACAGCAGGATCCTGGACTGGACACTTTTCCTTCCCAGCGAAAATGGCCGGTGTTTTCCTGCAGGGACTTTGTCCCTGAGTGGCTGGACCCTTCCAAAAAATCCAAATGATTAAAGATATTTCCCAGACCCAACCGGCCCCCACCTCTAACCTTTGCTACCCTGACAGCCCCAAAGGAACCCTACCTGCTGACATCAGGAATCTGGGCTGACCATATTTCTTTCCTAGAAAAAATTGCTCGTGTCTTCCTGCAGGGGCCTTTGTCCCTGAGTGGCCGGCCGCCTCCAAAAAATCCAAACGATTAAAGATATGTCCCAGACCCAACCTGCCCCCACCTCAAAACTGTGCTGCCTTGACAGTCCAACGGGAACTCTACATGCAGACATCAGCAACCTGGACCGGCAACTTTTCCTTACAGGGAAAAGGAGCGGTCTTTTTCTCGAGGAGCCTGTGGCCTTGAGTGGCCGGCTGCCTCCAAAAAATCCAAACGATTAAAGATATGTCCCAAACCTAACCTGCCCCCACCTCAAATTTGTGCTGCCTTGACAGTCCCAAGGGAACCCTACCTGCTGACATCAGGAACCAGGGTTGACCATATTTCTTTCCTAGAAAAAATTGCTCGTGTCTTCCTGCAGGGGCCTTTGTCCCTGAGTGGCCGGACGCCTCCAAAAAATCCAAACGACTAAAGATATGTCCCAGACCCAACCTGCCCCCACCTCAAACTTGTGCTGCCCTGAGAGTCCCAAGGGAACCCTACAAACTGACATCAGCAACAAGGGCTGGCAACTTTTCCTTAACAGGGAATACGGCCGGTGTTTGTCTCCAAGGGCCTTTGTCCCTGAGTAGCCGGATGCCTCCAAAAAATCCAAACGATTAATGATATGTCCCAGACTTAATCTGCCCCCACCACAAACTTGTGCTACCCTGACAGTCTAAAAGGAACCCTATAAACTGAGGGGAGGAACCTGGGCTGGCAACTTTTCCTTCACAGGGAAAAGGGCCGGTGTTTGTCTTCAGGAACCTTTGTCCCAGAGTGGCCGGCTGCCTCCAAAATCTCCAAACGATTAAAGATATGTCCCAGACCCAACCTGCCCCGCACCTCAAATTTGTGCTGCCCCGACAGTCTCAAGAGAACTCTACTAACTGACATCAGGAACCTGGTCTAGCAACATTTCGTTCAAAGGGAAAAGGGCCGGAGTTTGTCTTCAGGAGCCTGGGTCCCAGAGTGGCCGGCTGCCTCCAAAATATCCAAACGATTAAAGATATGTCCCAGACCCAACCTACCCCCACCCCAAATTTGTGCTGCCCTGACAGTCCCAAGGGAACCCTACCTGCTGACATCAGGAACCTGGGTTGACCATATTTCTTTCCTGGAAAAAATTGCTCGTGTCTTCCTGCAGGGGCCTTTGTCCCTGAGTGGCCGGCCGCCTCCAAAAAATCCAAAAGATTAAAGATATGTCCCAGACCCAACCTGCCCCGCACCTCAAATATGGGCTGCCCCAACAGTCTCAAGACAACCCTACAAACTGACATCAGCAACCAGGGCTGGCAACTTTTCCTTAACAGGGAATACGGCCGGTGTTTGTCTCCAAGGGCCTTTGGCCTTGATTGGCCGGCCGCCTCCAAAATTTCCAAACGATTAAAGATAAGTCCCAGACCAAACCTACCCCCACCTCAAACCTGTGCTGCCCTGACAGTCCAAAGGGAACCCTATAAACTGACATCAGCAACCAGGGCTGGCAACTTTTCCTTAACAGGGAATACGGCCGGTGTTTGTCTCCAAGGGCTTTTGTCCCTGAGTAGCCGGATGCCTCCAAAAAATCCAAACGATTAAAGATATGTCCCAGACTTAATCTGCCCCCACCAGAAACTTGTGCTACCCTGACAGTCCCAAAGGAACCCTATAAACTGACATCAGCAACAAGGGCTGGCAACTTTTCCTTCACAGGGAAAAGGGCCGGTGTTTGTCTTCATGAACCTTTGTCCAAGAGTGGCCGGCCGCCTCCAAAATATCCAAACGATTAAAGATATGTCCCAGACCCAACCTGCCCCCACCTCAAGTTTGTGCTGCCCTGACAGTCCCAAGGGAAGCCTAAAACTGACATCAGGAACCTGCCTTGGCAACTTTTCCTTCACAGGGAAAATGGGTGGTCTTTTTCTTGAGGAGCCTTTGGCCTTGAGTGGCCCGCCGCCTCCAAAAAATCCAAATGATTAAAGATATGTCCCAGACCCAACCTGCCCCCACATCAAACCTGTGCTGCCCTGACAGTCCCAAGGGAACCCTACCTGCTGACATCAGGAATCTGGGTTGACCATATTTCTTTCCTAGAAAAAATTGCTCGTGTCTTCCTCCAGGGGACTTTGTCCCTGAGTGGCCGGACGCCTCCAAAAAATCCAAATGATTAAAGATATGTCCCAGACCCAACCTGCCCCCACATCAAACCTGTGCTGCCCCGACAGTCTCAAGAGAACTCTACTAACTGACATCAGGAACCTGGTCTAGCAACATTTCGTTCAAAGGGAAAAGGGCCGGTGTTTGTCTTCAGGAGCCTGGGTCCCAGAGTGGCCGGCCGCCTCCAAAATATCCAAACGATTAAAGATATGTCCCAGACCCAACACTACCCCCACCCCAAAATTCGTGCTGTCCTGACAGTCCCCAAGGGAACCCTACCTGCTGACATCAGGAACCTGGGTTGACCATATTTCTTTCCTGGAAAAAATTGCTCGTGTCTTCCTGCAGGGGCCTTTGTCCCTGAGTGGCCGGACGCCTCCAAAAAATCCAAACGACTAAAGATATGTCCCAGACCCAACCTGTCCCCACCTCAAACCTGTGCTGCCCTGACAGTCCAACGGGAACCCCTACAAACTGACATCAGCAACCTGGACCGGCAACTTTTCCTTAACAGGGAAAAGGGCCGGTGTTTTTCTCCAAGGGCCTTTGTCCCTGAGTAGCCGGATGCCTCCAAAAAATCCAAACGATTAATGATATGTCCCAGACTTAATCTGCCCCGACCACAAACTTGTGCTGCCCCGACAGTCACAAAGGAACCCTATAAACTGACAAGAGGAACCTGGGCTGGCAACTTTTCCTTCACAGGGAAAAGGGCCGGTGTTTGTCTTCAGGAGCCTGGGTCCCAGAGTGGCCGGCCGCCTCCAAAATCTCCAAACGATTAAAGATATGTCCCAGACCCAACCTGCCCCGCACCTCAAATATGGGCTGCCCCGACAGTCTCAAGACAACCCTACAAACTGACATCAGCAACCAGGGCTGGCAACTTTTCCTTAACAGGGAATACGGCCGGTGTTTGTCTCCAAGGGCTTTGGCCTTGATTGGCCGGCCGCCTCCAAAATTTCCAAACGATTAAAGATAAGTCCCAGACCAAACCTACCCCCACCTCAAAACCTGTGCTGCCCTGACAGTCCAAAGGGAACCCTACAAACTGACATCAGCAACCAGGGCTGGCAACTTTTCCTTAACAGGGAATACGGCCGGTGTTTGTCTCCAAGGGCTTTTGTCCCTGAGTAGCCGGATGCCTCCAAAAAATCCAAACGATTAAAGATATGTCCCAGACTTAATCTGCCCCCACCAGAAACTTGTGCTACCGTGACAGTCCCAAAGGAACCCTATAAACTGAGGGGAGGAACCTGGGCTGGCAACTTTTCGTTCAAAGGGAAAAGGGCCGGTGTTTGTCTTCATGAACCTTTGTCCCAGAGTGGCCGGCCGCCTCCAAAATATCCAAACGATTAAAGATATGTCCCAGACCCAACCTGCCCCCACCTCAAGTTTGTGCTGCCCTGACAGTCCCAAGGGAAGCCTAAAACTGACATCAGGAACCTGCCTTGGCAACTTTTCCTTCACAGGGAAAATGGGTGGTCTTTTGCTTGAGGAGCCTTTGGCCTTGAGTGGCCCGCCGCCTCCAAAAAATCCAAGCGATGAAGGATATGTCCCAGACCCAACATGCCCCCACCTCAAACCTGTGCTGCCCTGACAGTCCAAAGGGAACCCTACAAACTGACATCAGCAACCAGGGCTGGCAACTTTTCCTTAACAGGGAATACGGCCGGTGTTTGTCTCCAAGGGCCTTTGGCCTTGACTGGCCCGCCGCCTCCAAAAAATCCAAACAATTAAGGATATGTCCCAGACCCAACCGGCCCCCCACCTCTAACCTGTGCTGCCCTGACAGTCCCAAGGGAACCCTTCAAAGTGACAGCAGGATCCTGGGCTGGACACTTTTCCTTCCCAGCGAAAATGGCCGGTGTTTTCCTGCAGGGACTTTGTCCCTGAGTGGCTGGACCCTTCCAAAAAATCCAAATGATTAAAGATATTTCCCAGACCCAACCGGCCCCCACCTCTAACCTTTGCTACCCTGACAGCCCCAAAGGAACCCTACCTGCTGACATCAGGAATCTGGGCTGACATATTTCTTTCCTAGAAAAAATTGCTCGTGTCTTCCTGCAGGGGCCTTTGTCCCTGAGTGGCCGGACGCCTCCAAAAAATCCAAACGACTAAAGATATGTCCCAGACCCAACCTGCCCCCACCTCAAACTTGTGCTGCCCTGAGAGTCCCAAGGGAACCCTACAAACTGACATCAGCAACAAGGGCTGGCAACTTTTCCTTAACAGGGAATACGGCCGGTGTTTTGTCTCCAAGGGCCTTTGTCCCTGAGTAGCCGGATGCCTCCAAAAAATCCAAACGATTAATGATATGTCCCAGACTTAATCTGCCCCCACCACAAACTTGTGCTACCCTGACAGTCTAAAAGGAACCCTATAAACTGAGGGGAGGAACCTGGGCTGGCAACTTTTCCTTCACAGGGGAAAAGGGCCGGTGTTTGTCTTCAGGAACCTTTGTCCCAGAGTGGCCGGCCGCCTCCAAAATCTCCAAACGATTAAAGATATGTCCCAGACCCAACCTGCCCCGAACCTCAAATTTGTGCTGCCCCGACAGTCTCAAGAGAACTCTACTAACTGACATCAGGAACCTTGTCTAGCAAAATTTCGTTCAAAGAGAAAAGGGCCGGTGTTTGTCTTCAGGAGCCTGGGTCCCAGAGTGGCCGGCCGCCTCTAAAATATCCAAACGATTAAAGATATGTCCCAGACCCAACCTACCCCCCACCCCAAATTTGTGCTGCCCTGACAGTCCCAAGGGAACCCTACTGCTGACATCAGGAACCTGGGTTGACCATATTTCTTTCCTGGAAAAAATTGCTCGTGTCTTCCTGCAGGGGCCTTTGTCCCTGAGTGGCCGGCCGCCTCCAAAAAATCCAAATGATTAAAGATATGTCCCAGACTAATGTGCCCCCACCTCAAAGCTGTGCTGCCCTGACAGTCCCAAGGGAACCCTACCTGCTGACATCAGGAATCTGGGCTGACCATATTTCTTTCAAAGAAAAAATTGCTTGTGTCTTCCTGCAGGGGCCTTTGTCCCTGAGTGGCCGGCCGCCTCCAAAATATCCAAACGATTAAAGATATTTCCCAGACCTAATGTGCCGCCACCTCAATGCTGTGCTGCCCTGACAGTCCCAAGGAATCCCTACCTGCTGACATCAGGAATCGGGGTTGACCATATTTCTTTCCTAGAAAAAATTGCTCGTGTCTTCCTCCAGGGGACTTTGTCCCTGAGTGGCCGGACGCCTCCAAAAAATCCAAATGATTAAATATATGTCCCAGACCCAACCTGCCCCCACCTCAAATTTGTGCTGCCCCGACAGTCTCAAGAGAACTCTACTAACTGACATCAGGAACCTGGTCTAGCAACATTTCGTTCAAAGGGAAAAGGGCCGGAGTTTGTCTTCAGGAGCCTGGGTCCCAGAGTGGCCGGCCGCCTCCAAAATATCCAAACGATTAAAGATATGTCCCAGACCCAACCTACCCCCACCCCAAATTTGTGCTGCCCTGACAGTCCCAAGGGAACCCTACCTGCTGACATCAGGAACCTGGGTTGACCATATTTCTTTCCTGGAAAAAATTGCTCGTGTCTTCCTGCAGGGGCCTTTGTCCCTGAGTGGCCGGACGCCTCCAAAAAATCCAAATGATTAAAGATATGTCCCAGACACAACCTGCCCCCACCTCAAACCTGTGCTGCCCTGACAGTCCCAAGGGAACCCTACAAACTGACATCAGCAACAAGGGCTGGCAACTTTTCCTTCTCAGACCCGACCGGCCCCCCCTCAAATTTGTGCTGCCCCGACAGTCTCAAGAGAACTCTACTAACTGACATCAGGAACCTGGTCTAGCAACTTTTCGTTCAAAGGGAAAAGGGCCGGTGTTTGTCTTCAGGAACCTTTGTCCCAGAGTGGCCGGCTGCCTCCAAAATCTCCAAACGATTAATGATATGTCCCAGACCCAACCTGCCCCGCACCTCAAATTTGTGCTGCCCCGACAGTCTCAAGCGAACTCTACTAACTGACATCAGGAACCTGGTCTAGCAACATTTCGTTCAAAGGGAAAAGGGCCGGTGTTTGTCTTCAGGAGCCTGGGTCCCAGAGTGGCCGGCCGCCTCCAAAATATCCAAACGATTAAAGATATGTCCCAGACCCAACCTACCCCCACCCCAAATTTGTGCTGCCCTGACAGTCCCAAGGGAACCCTACCTGCTGACATCAGGAACCTGGGTTGACCATATTTCTTTCCTAGAAAAAATTGCTCGTGTCTTCCTGCAGGGGGCTTTGTCCCTGAGTGGCCGGACGCCTCCAAAAAATCCAAACAATTAAAGATATGTCCCAGACTTAATCTGCCCCCACCAGAAACTTGTGCTACCCTGACAGTCCCAAAGGAACCCTATAAACTGACAAGAGGAACCTGGGCTGGCAACTTTTCCTTCACAGGGAAAAGGGCCGGTGTTTGTCTTCATGAACCTTTGTCCCAGAGTGGCCGGCTGCCTCCAAAATATCCAAACGATTAAAGATATGTCCCAGACCCAACCTGCCCCCACCTCAAGTTTGTGCTGCCCTGACAGTCCCAAGGGAAGCCTAAAACTGACATCAGGAACCTGCCTTGGCAACTTTTCCTTCACAGGGAAAATGGGTGGTCTTTTGCTTGAGGAGCCTTTGGCCTTGAGTGGCCCGCCGCCTCCAAAAAATCCAAACGATGAAGGATATGTCCCAGACCCAACATGCCCCCACCTCAAACCTGTGCTGCCCTGACAGTCCAAAGGGAACCCTACAAACTGACATCAGCAACCAGGGCTGGCAACTTTTCCTTAACAGGGAATAGGGCCGGTGTTTGTCTCCAAGGGCCTTTGGCCTTGACTGGCCCGCCGACTCCAAAAAATCCAAACAATTAAGGATATGTCCCAGACCCAACCGGCCCCCACCTCTAACCTGTGCTGCCCTGACAGTCCCCAAGGGAACCCTTCAAAGTGACAGCAGGATCCTGGACTGGACACTTTTCCTTCCCAGCGAAAATGGCCGGTGTTTTCCTGCAGGGACTTTGTCCCTGAGTGGCTGGACCCTTCCAAAAAATCCAAATGATTAAAGATATTTCCCAGACCCAACCGGCCCCCACCTCTAACCTTTGCTACCCTGACAGCCCCAAAGGAACCCTACCTGCTGACATCAGGAATCTGGGCTGACCATATTTCTTTCCTAGAAAAAATTGCTCGTGTCTTCCTGCAGGGGCCTTTGTCCCTGAGTGGCCGGCCGCCTCCAAAAAATCCAAACGATTAAAGATATGTCCCAGACCCAACCTGCCCCCACCTAAAAACTGTGCTGCCTTGACAGTCCAACGGGAACTCTACATGCAGACATCAGCAACCTGGACCGGCAACTTTTCCTTACAGGGAAAAGGAGCGGTCTTTTTCTCGAGGAGCCTGTGGCCTTGAGTGGCCGGCTGCCTCCAAAAAATCCAAAGATTAAAGATATGTCCCAAACCTAACCTGCCCCCACCTCAAATTTGTGCTGCCCTGACAGTCCCAAGGGAACCCTACCTGCTGACATCAGGAACCTGGGTTGACCATATTTCTTTCCTGGAAAAAATTGCTCGTGTCTTCCTGCAGGGGCCTTTGTCCCTGACTGGCCGGATGCCTCCAAAAAATCCAATCAATTAATGATATGTCCCAGACATAATCTGCCCCGACCACAAACTTGTGCTGCCCCTGACAGTCCCAAAGGAACCCTATAAACCACAAGAGGAACCCGGGCTGGCAACTTTTCCTTCACAGGGAAAAGGGCCGGTGTTTGTCTTCAGGAACCTTTGTCCCAGAGTGGCCGGCCCGCCTCCAAAATCTCCAAACGATTAAAGATATGTCCCAGACCCAACCTGCCCCGCACCTCAAATTTGTGCTGCCCCGACAGTCTCAAGCGAACTCTACTAACTGACATCAGGAACCTGGTCTAGCAACATTTCGTTCAAAGGGAAAAGGGCCGGTGTTTGTCTTCAGGAGCCTGGGGTCCCAGAGTGGCCGGCCGCCTCCAAAATATCCAAACGATTAAAGATATATCCCAGACCCAACCTACCCCCACCTCAAACCGGTGCTGCCCTGACAGTCCCAAGGGAACCCTACAAACTGACATCAGCAACAAGGGCTGGCAACTTTTCCTTAACAGGGAATACGGCGGTGTTTGTCTCCAAGGGCTTTTGTCCCTGAGTAGCCGGATGCCTCCAAAAAATCCAAACAATTATAGATATGTCCCAGACTTAATCTGCCCCCACCAGAAACTTGTGCTACCCTGACAGTCCCAAAGGAACCCTATAAACTGACAAGAGGAACCTGGGCTGGCAACTTTTCCTTCACAGGGAAAAGGGCCGGTGTTTGTCTTCATGAACCTTTGTCCCAGAGTGGCCGGTCGCCTCCAAAATATCCAAACGATTAAAGATATGTCCCAGACCCAACCTGCCCCCACCTCAAGTTTGTGCTGCCCTGACAGTCCCAAGGGAAGCCTAAAACTGACATCAGGAACCTGCCTTGGCAACTTTTCCTTCACAGGGAAAATGGGTGGTCTTTTTCTTGAGGAGCCTTTGGCCTTGAGTGGCCCGCCGCCTCCAAAAATCCAAACGATGAAGGATATGTCCCAGACCCAACATGCCCCCACCTCAAACCTGTGCTGCCCTGACAGTCCAAAGGGAACCCTACAAACTGACATCAGCAACCAGGGCTGGCAACGTTTCCTTAACAGGGAATACGGCCGGTGTTTGTCTCCAAGGGCCTTTGGCCTTGACTGGCCCGCCGCCTCCAAAAAATCCAAACAATTAAGGATATGTCCCAGACCCAACCGGCCCCCACCTCTAACCTGTGCTACCCTGACAGTCCCAAGGGAACCCTTCAAAGTGACAGCAGGATCCTGGACTGGACACTTTTCCTTCCCAGCGAAAATGGCCGGTGTTTTCCTGCAGGGACTTTGTCCCTGAGTGGCTGGACCCTTCCAAAAAATCCAAATGATTAAAGATATTTCCCAGACCCAACCGGCCCCCACCTCTAACCTTTGCTACCCTGACAGCCCCAAAGGAACCCTACCTGCTGACATCAGGAATCTGGGCTGACCATATTTCTTTCCTAGAAAAAATTGCTCGTGTCTTCCTGCAGGGGCCTTTGTCCCTGAGTGGCCGGCCGCCTCCAAAAAATCCAAACGATTAAAGATATGTCCCAGACCCAACCTGCCCCCACCTCAAAACTGTGCTGCCTTGACAGTCCAACGGGAACTCTACATGCAGACATCAGCAACCTGGACCGGCAACTTTTCCTTACAGGGAAAAGGAGCGGTCTTTTTCTCGAGGAGCCTGTGGCCTTGAGTGGCCGGCTACCTCCAAAAAATCCAAACGATTAAAGATATGTCTCAAACTTAACCTGCCCCCACCTCAAATTTGTGCTGCCTTGACAGTCCCAAGGGAACCCTACCTGCTGACATCAGGAACCAGGGTTGACCATATTTCTTTCCTAGAAAAAATTGCTCGTGTCTTCCTGCAGGGGCCTTTGTCCCTGAGTGGCCGGACGCCTCCAAAAAATCCAAACGACTAAAGATATGTCCCAGACCCAACCTGCCCCCACCAGAAACTTGTGCTGCCCTGAGAGTCCCAAGGGAACCCTACAAACTGACATCAGCAACAAGGGCTGGCAACTTTTCCTTAACAGGGAATACGGCCGGTGTTTGTCTCCAAGGGCCTTTGTCCCTGAGTAGCCGGATGCCTCCAAAAAATCCAAACGATTAATGATATGTCCCAGACTTAATCTGCCCCCACCACAAACTTGTGCTACCCTGACAGTCACAAAGGAACCCTATAAACTGACAAGAGGAACCTGGGCTGGCAACTTTTCCTTCACAGGGAAAAGGGACGGTGTTTGTTTTCAGGAGCCTGGGTCCCAGAGTGGCCGGTCGCCTCCAAAATATCCAAACGATTAAAGATATGTCCCAGACCCAACCTGCCCCGAACCTCAAGTTTGTGCTGCCCTGACAGTCCCAAGGGAAGCCTAAAACTGACATCAGGAACCTGCCTTGGCAACTTTTCCTTCACAGGGAAAATGGGTGGTCTTTTTCTTGAGGAGCCTTTGGCCTTGAGTGGCCCGCCGCCTCCAAAAAATCCAAACGATGAAGGATATGTCCCAGACCCAACATGCCCCCACCTCAAACCTGTGCTGCCCTGACAGTCCAAAGGGAACCCTACAAACTGACATCAGCAACCAGGGCTGGCAACTTTTCCTTAACAGGGAATAGGGCCGGTGTTTGTCTCCAAGGGCCTTTGGCCTTGACTGGCCCGCCGCCTCCAAAAAATCCAAACAATTAAGGATATGTCCCAGACCCAACCGGCCCCCACCTCTAACCTGTGCTACCCTGACAGTCCCAAGGGAACCCTTCAAAGTGACAGCAGGATCCTGGACTGGACACTTTTCCTTCCCAGCGAAAATGGCCGGTGTTTTCCTGCAGGGACTTTGTCCCTGAGTGGCTGGACCCTTCCAAAAAATCCAAATGATTAAAGATATTTCCCAGACCCAACCGGCCCCCACCTCTAACCTTTGCTACCCTGACAGCCCCAAAGGAACCCTACCTGCTGACATCAGGAATCTGGGCTGACCATATTTCTTTCCTAGAAAAAATTGCTCGTGTCTTCCTGCAGGGGCCTTTGTCCCTGAGTGGCCGGCCACCTCCAAAAAATCCAAACGATTAAAGATATGTCCCAGACCCAACCTGCCCCCACCTCAAAACTGTGCTGCCTTGACAGTCCAACGGGAACTCTACATGCAGACATCAGCAACCTGGACCGGCAACTTTTCCTTACAGGGAAAAGGAGCGGTCTTTTTCTCGAGGAGCCTGTGGCCTTGAGTGGCCGGCTACCTCCAAAAAATCCAAAAGATTAAAGATATGTCCCAAACCTAACCTGCCCCCACCTCAAATTTGTGCTGCCTTGACAGTCCCAAGGGAACCCTACCTGCTGACATCAGGAACCAGGGTTGACCATATTTCTTTCCTAGAAAAAATTGCTCGTGTCTTCCTGCAGGGGCCTTTGTCCCTGAGTGGCCGGACGCCTCCAAAAAATCCAAACGACTAAAGATATGTCCCAGACCCAACCTGCCCCCACCAGAAACTTGTGCTGCCCTGAGAGTCCCAAGGGAACCCTACAAACTGACATCAGCAACAAGGGCTGGCAACTTTTCCTTAACAGGGAATACGGCCGGTGTTTGTCTCCAAGGGCCTTTGTCCCTGAGTAGCCGGATGCCTCCAAAAAATCCAAACGATTAATGATATGTCCCAGACTTAATCTGCCCCCACCACAAACTTGTGCTACCCTGACAGTCACAAAGGAACCCTATAAACTGACAAGAGGAACCTGGGCTGGCAACTTTTCCTTCACAGGGAAAAGGGACGGTGTTTGTCTTCAGGAACCTTTGTCCCAGAGTGGCCGGCTGCCTCCAAAATCTCCAAAAGATTAAAGATATGTCCCAGACCCAACCTGCCCCGAACCTCAAATTTGTGCTGCCCCGACAGTCTCAAGAGAACTCTACTAACAGACATCAGGAACCTGGTCTAGCAACCTTTCGTTCAAAGGGAAAAGGGCCGGTGTTTGTCTTCAGGAGCCTGGGTCCCAGAGTGGCCGGCCGCCTCCAAAATATCCAAACGATTAAAGATATGTCCCAGACCCAACCTACCCCCACCCCAAATTTGTGCTGCCCTGACAGTCCCAAGGGAACCCTACCTGCTGACATCAGGAACCTGGGTTGACCATATTTCTTTCCTGGAAAAAATTGCTCGTGTCTTCCTGCAGGGGCCTTTGTCCCTGAGTGGCCGGCCGCCTCCAAAAAATCCAAATGATTAAAGATATGTCCCAGACCCAACCTGCCCCCACATCAAACCTGTGCTGCCCTGACAGTCCCAAGGGAACCCTACCTGCTGACATCAGGAATCTGGGCTGACCATATTTCTTTCAAAGAAAAAATTGCTTGTGTCTTCCTGCAGGGGCCTTTGTCCCTGAGTGGCCGGCCGCCTCCAAAATATCCAAACGATATTTTGGATATGTGGCGGCACATTAGGTTCCCAGACCTAATGTGCCGCCACCTCAATGCTGTGCTGCCCTGACAGTCCCAAGGAATCCCTACCTGCTGACATCAGGAATCTGGGTTGACCATATTTCTTTCCTAGAAAAAATTGCTCGTGTCTTCCTCCAGGGGACTTTGTCCCTGAGTGGCCGGACGCCTCCAAAAAATCCAAATGATTAAAGATATGTCCCAGACCCAACCTGCCCCCACCTCAAACCTGTGCTGCCCCGACAGTCTCAAGAGAACTCTACTAACTGACATCAGGAACCTGGTCTAGCAACATTTCGTTCAAAGGGAAAAGGGCCGGTGTTTGTCTTCAGGAGCCTGGGTCCCAGAGTGGCCGGACGCCTCCAAAAAATCCAAATGAGTAAAGATATGTCCCAGACCCAACCTGCCCCCACCTCAAACCTGTGCTGCCCTGACAGTCCCAATGGAACCCTACAAACTGACATCAGCAACAAGGGCTGGCAACTTTTCCTTAACAGGGAAAAGGGCCGGTGTTTTTCTCCAAGGGCCTTTGTCCCTGAGTAGCCGGATGCCTCCAAAAAATCCAATCGATTAATGATATGTCCCAGACTTAATCTGCCCCCACCACAAACTTGTGCTGCCCTGACAGTCCCAAAGGAACCCTATAAACTGACAAGAGGACCCTGGGCTGGCAACTTTTCCCTCACAGGGAAAAGGGCCGGTGTTTGTCTTTAGGAGCCTGGGTCCCAGAGTGGCCAGTCGCCTCCAAAATCTCCAAACGATTAAAGATATGTCCCAGACCCAACCTGCCCCGCACCTCAAATATGGGCTGCCCCGACAGTCTCAAGACAACCCTACAAACTGACATCAGCAACCAGGGCTGGCAACTTTTCCTTAACAGGGAATATGGCCGGTGTTTGTCTCCAAGGGCCTTTGGCCTTGATTGGCCGGCCGCCTCCAAAATATCCAAACGATTAAAGATAAGTCCCAGACCAAACCTACCCCCACCTCAAACCTGTGCTGCCCTGACAGTCCAAAGGGAACCCTACAAACTGACATCAGCAACCAGGGCTGGCAACTTTTCCTTAACAGGGAATACGGCCGGTGTTTGTCTCCAAGGGCTTTTGTCCCTGAGTAGCCGGATGCCTCCAAAAAATCCATACAATTAAAGATATGTCCCAGACTTAATCTGCCCCCACCAGAAACTTGTGCTACCCTGACAGTCCCAAATGAACCCTATAAACTGACAAGAGGAACCTGGGTTGGCAACTTTTCGTTCAAAGGGAAAAGGGCCGGTGTTTGTCTTCATGAACCTTTGTCCCAGAGTGGCCGGCCGCCTCCAAAATATCCAAACGATTAAAGATATGTCCCAGACCCAACCTGCCCCCACCTCAAGTTTGTGCTGCCCTGACAGTCCCAAGGGAAGCCTAAAACTGACATCAGGAACCTGCCTTGGCAACTTTTCCTTCACAGGGAAAATGGGTGGTCTTTTTCTTGAGGAGCCTTTGGCCTTGAGTGGCCCGCCGCCTCCAAAAAATCCAAACGATGAAGGATATGTCCCAGACCCAACATGCCCCCACCTCTAACCTGTGCTGCCCTGTCAGTCCCAAGGGAACCCTTCAAAGTGACAGCAGGGTCCTGGACTGGACACTTTTCCTTCCCAGCGAAAATGGCCGGTATTTTCCTGCAGGGACTTTGTCCCTGAGTGGCTGGACCCTTCCAAAAAATCCAAATGATTAAAGATATTTCCCAGACCCAACCGGCCCCAACTCTAACCTGTGCTACCCTGACAGCCCCAAAGGAACCCTACCTGCTGACATCAGGAATCTGGGTTGACCATATTTCTTTCCTAGAAAAAATTGCTCGTGTCTTCCTGCAGGGGCCTTTGTCCCTGAGTGGCCGGCCGCCTCCAAAAAATCCAAACGATTAAAGATATGTCCCAGACCCAACCTGCCCCCACCTCAAAACTGTGCTGCCTTGACAGTCCAACGGGAACTCTACATGCAGACATCAGCAACCTGGACCGGCAACTTTTCCTTAAAGGGAAAAGAATCGGTCTTTTTCTCGAGGAGCCTGTGGCCTTGAGTGGCCGGCTGCCTCCAAAAAATCCAAACGATTAAAGATATGTCCCAAACCTAACCTGCCCCCACCTCAAATTTGTGCTGCCCTGACAGTCCCAAGGGAACCCTACCTGCTGACATCAGGAACCAGGGTTGACCATATTTCTTTCCTAGAAAAAATTGCTCGTGTCTTCCTGCAGGGGCCTTTGTCCCTGAGTGGCCGGACGCCTCCAAAAAATCCAAACGACTAAAGATATGTCCCAGACCCAACCTGCCCCGCACCTCAAATTTGTGCTGCCCCGACAGTCTCAAGAGAACTCTACTAACTGACATCAGGAACCTGGTCTAGCAACTTTTCGTTCAAAGGGAAAAGGGCCGGTGTTTGTCTTCAGGAGCCTGGGTCCCAGAGTGGCCGGCCGCCTCCAAAATATCCAAACGATTAAAGATATATCCCAGACCCAACCTACTCCCACCCCAAATTTGTGCTGCCCTGACAGTCCCAAGGGAACCCTACAAACTGACATCAGCAACCAGGGCTGGCAACTTTTCCTTAACAGGGAATACGGCCGGTGTTTGTCTCCAAGGGCCTTTGTCCCTGAGTAGCCGGATGCCTCCAAAAAATCCAAACAATTAAGTATATGTCCCAGACTCAACCAGCCCCCACCTCTAACCTGTGCTACCCTGACAGCCCCAAGGGAACCCTACCTGCTGACATCAGGAATCTGGGCTGACCATATTTCTTTCCTAGAAAAAATTGCTCGTGTCTTCCTGCAGGGGCCTTTGTCCCTGAGTGGCCGGACGCCTCCAAAAAATCCAAACGATTAAAGATATGTCCCAGACCCAACCTGCCCCCACCTCAAAACTGTGCTGCCTTGACAGTCCAACGGGAACTCTACTTGCAGACATCAGCAACCTGGACCGGCAACTTTTCCTTACAGGGAAAAGGAGCGGTCTTTTTCTCGAGGAGCCTGTGGCCTTGAGTGGCCGGCTGCCTCCAAAAAATCCAAACGATTAAAGATATGTCCCAAACCTAACCTGCCCCCACCTCAAATTTGTGCTGCCCTGACAGTCCCAAGGGAACCCTACCTGCTGACATCAGGAACCAGGGTTGACCATATTTCTTTCCTAGAAAAAATTGCTCGTGTCTTCCTGCAGGGGCCTTTGTCCCTGAGTGGCCGGACGCCTCCAAAAAATCCAAACGACTAAAGATATGTCCCAGACCCAACCTGCCCCCACCAGAAACTTGTGCTGCCCTGAGAGTCCCAAGGGAACCCTACAAACTGACATCAGCAACAAGGGCTGGCAACTTTTCCTTAACAGGGAATACGGCCGGTGTTTGTCTCCAAGGGCCTTTGTCCCTGAGTAGCCGGATGCCTCCAAAAAATCCAAACGATTAATGATATGTCCCAGATTTAATCTGCCCCCACCACAAACTTGTGCTACCCTGACAGTCTAAAAGGAACCCTATAAACTGAGGGGAGGAACCTGGGCTGGCAACTTTTCCTTCATAGGGAAAAGGGACGGTGTTTGTCTTCAGGAACCTTTGTCCCAGAGTGGCCGGATGCCTCCAAAAAATCCAAACGATTAAAGATATGTCCCAGACCCAACCTGCCCCGAACCTCAAATTTGTGCTGCCCTGACAGTCCCAAGGGAACCCTACCTGCTGACATCAGGAACCTGGGTTGACCATATTTCTTTCCTGGAAAAAATTGCTCGTGTCTTCCTGCAGGGGCCTTTGTCCCTGAGTGGCCGGACGCCTCCAAAAAATCCAAATGATTAAAGATATGTCCCAGACCCAACCTGCCCCCACATCAAACCTGTGCTGCCCTGACAGTCCCAAGGGAACCCTACCTGCTGACATCAGGAATCTGGGCTGACCATATTTCTTTCAAAGGAAAAATTGCTTGTGTCTTCCTGCAGGGGCCTTTGTCCCTGAGTGGCCGGCCGCCTCCAAAATATCCAAACGATTAAAGATATTTCCCAGACCTAATGTGCCGCCACCTCAATGCTGTGCTGCCCTGACAGTCCCAAGGAATCCCTACCTGCTGACATCAGGAATCTGGGTTGACCATATTTCTTTCCTAGAAAAAATTGCTCGTGTCTTCCTCCAGGGGACTTTGTCCCTGAGTGGCCGGACGCCTCCAAAAAATCCAAATGATTAAAGATATGTCCCAGACCCAACCTGCCCCCACCTCAAACCTGTGCTGCCCCGACAGTCTCAAGAGAACTCTACTAACTGACATCAGGAACCTGGTCTAGCAACATTTCGTTCAAAGGGAAAAGGGCCGGTGTTTGTCTTCAGGAGCCTGGGTCCCAGAGTGGCCGGCCGCCTCCAAAATATCCAAACGATTAAAGATATGTCCCAGACCCAACCTACCCCCACCCCAAATTTGTGCTGCCCTGACAGTCCCAAGGGAACCCTACCTGCTGACATCAGGAACCTGGGTTGACCATATTTCTTTCCTGGAAAAAATTGCTCGTGTCTTCCTGCAGGGGCCTTTGTCCCTGAGTGGCCGGATGCCTCCAAAAAATCCAAATGATTAAAGATATGTCCCAGACCCAACATGCCCCCACATCAAACCTGTGCTGCCCTGACAGTCCCAAGGGAACCCTACCTGCTGACATCAGGAATCTGGGCTGACCATATTTCTTTCAAAGAAAAAATTGCTTGTGTCTTCCTGCAGGGGCCTTTGTCCCTGAGTGGCCGGCCGCCTCCAAAATATCCAAACGATTAAAGATATTTCCCAGACCTAATGTGCCGCCACCTCAATGCTGTGCTGCCCTGACAGTCCCAAGGAATCCCTACCTGCTGACATCAGGAATCTGGGTTGACCATATTTCTTTCCTAGAAAAAATTGCTCGTGTCTTCCTCCAGGGGACTTTGTCCCTGAGTGGCCGGACGCCTCCAAAAAATCCAAATGATTAAAGATATGTCCCAGACCCAACCTGCCCCCACCTCAAACCTGTGCTGCCCCGACAGTCTCAAGAGAACTCTACTAACTGACATCAGGAACCTGGTCTAGCAACTTTTCGTTCAAAGGGAAAAGGGCCGGTGTTTGTCTTCAGGAGCCTGGGTCCCAGAGTGGCCGGCCGCCTCCAAAATATCCAAACGATTAAAGATATGTCCCAGACCCAACCTACCCCCACCCCAAATTTGTGCTGCCCTGACAGTCCCAAGGGAACCCTACCTGCTGACATCAGGAACCTGGGTTGACCATATTTCTTTCCTGGAAAAAATTGCTCGTGTCTTCCTGCAGGGGCCTTTGTCCCTGAGTGGCCGGACGCCTCCAAAAAATCCAAATGATTAAAGATATGTCCCAGACCCAACCTGCCCCGCACCTCAAACCTGTGCTGCCCCGACAGTCTCAAGACAACCCTACAAACTGACATCAGCAACCAGGGCTGGCAACTTTTCCTTAACAGGGAATACGGCCGGTGTTTGTCTCCAAGGGCCTTTGGCCCTGAGTGGCCGGACGCCTCCAAAAAATCCAAACAATTAAAGATATGTCCCAGACTTAATCTGCCCCCACCAGAAACCTGTGCTACCCTGACAGTCCCAAAGGAACCCTATAAACTGACAAGAGGAACCTGGGCTGGCAACTTTTCCTTCACAGGGAAAAGGGCCGGTGTTTGTCTTCATGAACCTTTGTCCCAGAGTGGCCGGCCGCCTCCAAAATATCCAAACGATTAAAGATATTTCCCAGACCTAATGTGCCGCCACCTCAATGCTGTGCTGCCCTGACAGTCCCAAGGGAAGCCTAAAACTGACATCAGGAACCTGCCTTGGCAACTTTTCCTTCACAGGGAAAATGGGTGGTCTTTTGCTTGAGGAGCCTTTGGCCTTGAGTGGCCCGCCGCCTCCAAAAAATCCAAACGATGAAGGATATGTCCCAGACCCAACATGCCCCCACCTCAAACCTGTGCTGCCCTGACAGTCCAAAGGGAACCCTACAAACTGACATCAGCAACCAGGGCTGGCAACTTTTCCTTAACAGGGAATACGGCCGGTGTTTGTCTCCAAGGGCCTTTGGCCTTGACTGGCCCGCCGCCTCCAAAAAATCCAAACAATTAAGGATATGTCCCAGACCCATCTGGCCCCCACCTCTAACCTGTGCTACCCTGACAGTCCCAAGGGAACCCTTCAAAGTGACAGCAGGATCCTGGACTGGACACTTTTCCTTCCCAGCGAAAATGGCCGGTGTTTTCCTGCAGGGACTTTGTCCCTGAGTGGCTGGACCCTTCCAAAAAATCCAAATGATTAAAGATATTTCCCAGACCCAACCGGCCCCCACCTCTAACCTTTGCTACCCTGACAGCCCCAAAGGAACCCTACCTGCTGACATCAGGAACCTGGGTTGACCATATTTCTTTCCTGGAAAAAATTGCTCGTGTCTTCCTGCAGGGGCCTTTGTCCCTGAGTGGCCGGACGCCTCCAAAAAATCCAAATGATTAAAGATATGTCCCAGACCCAACCTGCCCCGCACCTCAAACCTGTGCTGCCCCGACAGTCTCAAGACAACCCTACAAACTGACATCAGCAACCAGGGCTGGCAACTTTTCCTTAACAGGGAATACGGCCGGTGTTTGTCTCCAAGGGCCTTTGGCCTTGATTGGCCGGCCGCCTCCAAAATATCCAAACGATTAAAGATATGTCCCAGACCCAACCTACCCCCACCCCAAATTTGTGCTGCCCTGACAGTCCCAAGGGAACCCTACCTGCTGACATCAGGAACCTGGGTTGACCATATTTCTTTCCTAGAAAAAATTGCTCGTGTCTTCCTGCAGGGGCCTTTGTCCCTGAGTGGCCGGACGCCTCCAAAAAATCCAAACAATTAAAGATATGTCCCAGACTTAATCTGCCCCCACCAGAAACTTGTGCTACCCTGACAGTCCCAAAGGAACCCTATAAACTGACAAGAGGAACCTGGGCTGGCAACTTTTCCTTCACAGGGAAAAGGGCCGGTGTTTGTCTTCATGAACCTTTGTCCCAGAGTGGCCGGCCGCCTCCAAAATATCCAAACGATTAAAGATATGTCCCAGACCTAATGTGCCGCCACCTCAATGCTGTGCTGCCCTGACAGTCCCAAGGGAAGCCTAAAACTGACATCAGGAACCTGCCTTGGCAACTTTTCCTTCACAGGGAAAATGGGTGGTCTTTTGCTTGAGGAGCCTTTGGCCTTGAGTGGCCCGCCGCCTCCAAAAAATCCAAACGATGAAGGATATGTCCCAGACCCAACATGCCCCCACCTCAAACCTGTGCTGCCCTGACAGTCCAAAGGGAACCCTACAAACTGACATCAGCAACCAGGGCTGGCAACTTTTCCTTAACAGGGAATACGGCCGGTGTTTGTCTCCAAGGGCCTTTGGCCTTGACTGGCCCGCCGCCTCCAAAAAATCCAAACAATTAAGGATATGTCCCAGACCCAACCGGCCCCCACCTCTAACCTGTGCTACCCTGACAGTCCCAAGGGAACCCTTCAAAGTGACAGCAGGATCCTGGACTGGACACTTTTCCTTCCCAGCGAAAATGGCCGGTGTTTTCCTGCAGGGACTTTGTCCCTGAGTGGCTGGACCCTTCCAAAAAATCCAAATGATTAAAGATATTTCCCAGACCCAACCGGCCCCCACCTCTAACCTTTGCTACCCTGACAGCCCCAAAGGAACCCTACCTGCTGACATCAGGAATCTGGGCTGACCATATTTCTTTCCTGGAAAAAATTGCTCGTGTCTTCCTGCAGGGGCCTTTGTCCCTGAGTGGCCGGCCGCCTCCAAAAAATCCAAACGATTAAAGATATGTCCCAGACCCAACCTGCCCCCACCTCAAAACTGTGCTGCCTTGACAGTCCAACGGGAACTCTACATGCAGACATCAGCAACCTGGACCGGCAACTTTTCCTTACAGGGAAAAGGAGCGGTCTTTTTCTCGAGGAGCCTGTGGCCTTGAGTGGCCGGCTGCCTCCAAAAAATCCAAAAGATTAAAGATATGTCCCAAACCTAACCTGCCCCCACCTCAAATTTGTGCTGCCCTGACAGTCCCAAGGGAACCCTACCTGCTGACATCAGGAACCTGGGTTGACCATATTTCTTTCCTAGAAAAAATTGCTCGTGTCTTCCTGCAGGGGCCTTTGTCCCTGACTGGCCGGATGCCTCCAAAAAATCCAATCGATTAATGATATGTCCCAGACTTAATCTGCCCCCACCACAAACTTGTGCTGCCCTGACAGTCCCAAAGGAACCCTATAAACTGACATCAGCAACCAGGGCTGGCAACTTTTCCTTCACAGGGAAAAGGGCCGGTGTTTGTCTTCAGGAACCTTTGTCCCAGAGTGGCCGGCCACCTCCAAAATCTCCAAACGATTAAAGATATGTCCCAGACCCAACCTGCCCCGCACCTCAAATTTGTGCTGCCCCGACAGTCTCAAGAGAACTCTACTAACTGACATCAGGAACCTGGTCTAGCAACTTTTCGTTCAAAGGGAAAAGGGCCGGTGTTTGTCTTCAGGAGCCTGGGTCCCAGAGTGGCCGGCCGCCTCCAAAATATAAAAACGATTAAAGATATGTCCCAGACCCAACCTACCCCCACCCCAAATTTGTGCTGCCCTGACAGTCCCAAGGGAACCCTACCTGCTGACATCAGGAACCTGGGTTGACCATATTTCTTTCCTGGAAATAATTGCTTGTGTCTTCCTGCAGGGGCCTTTGTCCCTGAGTGGCCGGCTGCCTCCAAAAAATCCAAATGATTAAAGATATGTCCCAGACCCAACCTGCCCCCACATCAAACCTGTGCTGCCCTGACAGTCCCAAGGGAACCCTACCTGCTGACATCAGGAATCTGGGCTGACCATATTTCTTTCAAAGAAAAAATTGCTTGTGTCTTCCTGCAGGGGCCTTTGTCCCTGAGTGGCCGGCCGCCTCCAAAATATCCAAACGATTAAAGATATTTCCCAGACCTAATGTGCCGCCACCTCAATGCTGTGCTGCCCTGACAGTCCCAAGGAATCCCTACCCGCTGACATCAGGAATCTGGGTTGACCATATTTCTTTCCTAGAAAAAATTGCTCGTGTCTTCCTCCAGGGGACTTTGTCCCTGAGTGGCCGGACGCCTCCAAAAAATCCAAATGATTAAAGATATGTCCCAGACCCAACCTGCCCCCACCTCAAACCTGTGCTGCCCCGACAGTCTCAAGAGAACTCTACTAACTGACATCAGGAACCTGGTCTAGCAACATTTCGTTCAAAGGGAAAAGGGCCGGTGTTTGTCTTCAGGAGCCTGGGTCCCAGAGTGGCCGGCTGCCTCCAAAATATCCAAACGATTAAAGATATATCCCAGACCCAACCTACCCCCACCCCAAATTTGTGCTGCCCTGACAGTCCCAAGGGAACCCTACCTGCTGACATCAGGAACCTGGGTTGACCATATTTCTTTCCTGGAAAAAATTGCTCGTGTCTTCCTGCAGGGGCTTTTGGCCTTGATTGGCCGGCCGCCTCCAAAATATCCAAACTATTAAAGATAAGTCCCGGACCAAACCTACCCCCACCTCAAACCTGTGCTGCCCTGACAGTCCAAAGGGAACCCTATAAACTGACATCAGCAACCAGGGCTGGCAACTTTTCCTTAACAGGGAATACGGCCGGTGTTTGTCTCCAAGGGCTTTTGTCCCTGAGTAGCCGGATGCCTCCAAAAAATCCAAACGATTAAAGATATGTCCCAGACTTAATCTGCCCCCACCAGAAACTTGTGCTACCCTGACAGTCCCAAAGGAACCCTATAAACTGACAAGAGGAACCTGGGCTGGCAACTTTTCCTTCACAGGGAAAAGGGCCGGTGTTTGTCTTCATGAACCTTTGTCCCAGAGTGGCCGGCCGCCTCCAAAATATCCAAACGATTAAAGATATGTCCCAGACCAAACCTGCCCCCGCCTCAAAACTCTGCTACCTTGACAGTCCCAAGGGAAGCCTAAAACTGACATCAGGAACCTGCCTTGGCAACTTTTCCTTCACAGGGAAAATGGGTGGTCTTTTGCTTGAGGAGCCTTTGGCCTTGAGTGGCCCGCCGCCTCCAAAAAATCCAAACGATGAAGGATATGTCCCAGACCCAACCTACCCCCACCTCAAACCGCTGCTGCCCTGACAGTCCCAAGGGAACCCTACAAACTGACATCAGCAACCAGGGCTGGCAACTTTTTCCTTAACAGGGAATACGGCCGGTGTTTGTCTCCAAGGGCCTTTGTCCCTGAGCAGCCGGATGCCTCCAAAAAATCCAAACAATTAAGGATATGTCCCAGACCCAACCAGCCCCCACCTCTAACCTTTGCTACCCTGACAGCCCCAAGGGAACCCTACCTGCTGACATCAGGAATCTGGGCTGACCATATTTCTTTCCTAGAAAAAATTGCTCGTGTCTTCCTGCAGGGGCCTTTGTCCCTGAGTGGCCGGACGCCTCCAAAAAATCCAAACGATTAAAGATATTTCCCAGACCCAACCTGCCCCCACCTCAAAACTGTGCTGCCCTGACAGTCCAACGGGAACTCTACATGCAGACATCAGCAACCTGGACCGGCAACTTTTCCTTACAGGGAAAAGGAGCGGTCTTTTTCTCGAGGAGCCTGTGGCCTTGAGTGGCCGGCTACCTCCAAAAAATCCAAAAGATTAAAGATATGTCCCAAACCTAACCTGCCCCCACCTCAAATTTGTGCTGCCTTGACAGTCCCAAGGGAACCCTACCTGCTGACATCAGGAACCTGGGTTGACCATATTTCTTTCCTAGAAAAAATTGCTCGTGTCTTCCTGCAGGGGCCTTTGTCCCTGAGTGGCCGGACGCCTCCAAAAAATCCAAACGACTAAAGATATGTCCCAGACCCAACCTGCCCCCACCAGAAACTTGTGCTGCCCTGAGAGTCCCAAGGGAACCCTACAAACTGACATCAGCAACAAGGGCTGGCAACTTTTCCTTAACAGGGAATACGGCCGGTGTTTGTCTCCAAGGGCCTTTGTCCCTGAGTAGCCGGATGCCTCCAAAAAATCCAAACGATTAATGATATGTCCCAGACTTAATCTGCCCCCACCACAAACTTGTGCTACCCTGACAGTCTAAAAGGAACCCTATAAACTGAGGGGAGGAACCTGGGCTGGCAACTTTTCCTTCACAGGGAAAAGCGCCGGTGTTTGTCTTCAGGAACCTTTGTCCCAGAGTGGCCGGCTGCCTCCAAAATCTCCAAACGATTAAAGATATGTCCCAGACCCAACCTGCCCCGCACCTCAAATTTGTGCTGCCCCGACAGTCTCAAGAGAACTCTACTAACTGACATCAGGAACCTGGTCTAGCAACTTTTCGTTCAAAGGGAAAAGGGCCAGTGTTTGTCTTCAGGAGCCTGGGTCCCAGAGTGGCCGGCCGCCTCCAAAATATCCAAACGATTAAAGATATGTCCCAGACCCAACCTACCCCCACCCCAAATTTGTGCTGCCCTGACAGTCCCAAGGGAACCCTACCTGCTGACATCAGGAACCTGGGTTGACCATATTTCTTTCCTGGAAAAAATTGCTCGTGTCTTCCTGCAGGGGCCTTTGTCCCTGAGTGGCCGGCCGCCTCCAAAAAATCCAAATGATTAAAGATATGTCCCAGACCCAACCTTCCCCCACCTCAAAGCTGTGCTGCCCTGACAGTCCCAAGGGAACCTTACCTGCTGACATCAGGAATCTGGGCTGACCATATTTCTTTCAAAGAAAAAATTGCTTGTGTCTTCCTGCAGGGGCCTTTGTCCCTGAGTGGCCGGCCGCCTCCAAAATATCCAAACGATTAAAGATATTTCCCAGACCTAATGTGCCGCCACCTCAATGCTGTGCTGCCCTGACTGTCCCAAGGAATCCCTACCTGCTGACATCAGGAATCTGGGTTGACCATATTTCTTTCCTAGAAAAAATTGCTCGTGTCTTCCTGCAGGGGACTTTGTCCCTGAGTGGCCGGACGCCTCCAAAAAATCCAAACGATGAAGGATATGTCCCAGACCCAACATGCCCCCACCTCAAACCTGTGCTGCCCTGACAGTCCCAAGGGAACCCTACAAACTGACATCAGCAACAAGGGCTGGCAACTTTTCCTTCTCAGACCCGACCGGCACCCCCTCAAATTTGTGCTGCCCCGACAGTCTCAAGAGAACTCTACTAACTGACATCAGGAACCTGGTCTAGCAACTTTTCGTTCAAAGGGAAAAGGGCCGGTGTTTGTCTTCAGGAACCTTTGTCCCAGAGTGGCCGGCTGCCTCCAAAATCTCCAAACGATTAATGATATGTCCCAGACCCAACCTGCCCCGCACCTCAAATTTGTGCTGCCCCGACAGTCTCAAGCGAACTCTACTAACTGACATCAGGAACCTGGTCTAGCAACATTTCGTTCAAAGGGAAAAGGGCCGGTGTTTGTCTTCAGGAGCCTGGGTCCCAGAGTGGCCGGCCGCCTCCAAAATATCCAAACGATTAAAGATATGTCCCAGACCCAACCTACCCCCACCCCAAATTTGTGCTGCCCTGACAGTCCCAAGGGAACCCTACCTGCTGACATCAGGAACCTGGGTTGACCATATTTCTTTCCTAGAAAAAATTGCTCGTGTCTTCCTGCAGGGGCCTTTGTCCCTGAGTGGCCGGACGCCTCCAAAAAATCCAAACAATTAAAGATATGTCCCAGACTTAATCTGCCCCCACCAGAAACTTGTGCTACCCTGACAGTCCCAAAGGAACCCTATAAACTGACAAGAGGAACCTGGGCTGGCAACTTTTCCTTCACAGGGAAAAGGGCCGGTGTTTGTCTTCATGAACCTTTGTCCCAGAGTGGCCGGCCGCCTCCAAAATATCCAAACGATTAAAGATATGTCCCAGACCAAACCTGCCCCCACCTCAAGTTTGTGCTGCCCTGACAGTCCCAAGGGAAGCCTAAAACTGACATCAGGAACCTGCCTTGGCAACTTTTCCTTCACAGGGAAAATGGGTGGTCTTTTGCTTGAGGAGCCTTTGGCCTTGAGTGGCCCCGCCGCCTCCAAAAAATCCAAACGATGAAGGATATGTCCCAGACCCAACATGCCCCCACCTCAAACCTGTGCTGCCCTGACAGTCCAAAGGGAACCCTACAAACTGACATCAGCAACCAGGGCTGGCAACTTTTCCTTAACAGGGAATAGGGCCGGTGTTTGTCTCCAAGGGCCTTTGGCCTTGACTGGCCCGCCGCCTCCAAAAAATCCAAACAATTAAGGATATGTCCCAGACCCATCCGGCCCCCACCTCTAACCTGTGCTACCCTGACAGTCCCAAGGGAACCCTTCAAAGTGACAGCAGGATCCTGGACTGGACACTTTTCCTTCCCAGCGAAAATGGCCGGTGTTTTCCTGCAGGGACTTTGTCCCTGAGTGGCTGGACCCTTCCAAAAAATCCAAATGATTAAAGATATTTCCCAGACCCAACCGGCCCCCACCTCTAACCTTTGCTACCCTGACAGCCCCAAAGGAACCCTACCTGCTGACATCAGGAATCTGGGCTGACCATATTTCTTTCCTGGAAAAAATTGCTTGTGTCTTCCTGCAGGGGCCTTTGTCCCTGAGTGGCCGGCCGCCTCCAAAAAATCCAAACGATTAAAGATATGTCCCAGACCCAACCTGCCCCCACCTCAAAACTGTGCTGCCTTGACAGTCCAACGGGAACTCTACATGCAGACATCAGCAACCTGGACCGGCAACTTTTCCTTACAGGGAAAAGGAGCGGTCTTTTTCTCGAGGAGCCTGTGGCCTTGAGTGGCCGGCTGCCTCCAAAAAATCCAAAAGATTAAAGATATGTCCCAAACCTAACCTGCCCCCACCTCAAATTTGTGCTGCCCTGACAGTCCCAAGGGAACCCTACCTGCTGACATCAGGAACCTGGGCTGACCATATTTCTTTCCTAGAAAAAATTGCTCGTGTCTTCCTGCAGGGGCCTTTGTCCCTGACTGGCCGGATGCCTCCAAAAAATCCAATCGATTAATGATATGTCCCAGACTTAATCTGCCCCCACCACAAACTTGTGCTGCCCTGACAGTCCCAAAGGAACCCTATAAACTGACAAGAGGAACCTGGGCTGGCAACTTTTCCTTCACAGGGAAAAGGGCCGGTGTTTGTCTTCAGGAACCTTTGTCCCAGAGTGGCCGGCCACCTCCAAAATCTCCAAACGATTAAAGATATGTCCCAGACCCAACCTGCCCCGCACCTCAAATTTGTGCTGCCCCGACAGTCTCAAGAGAACTCTACTAACTGACATCAGGAACCTGGTCTAGCAACTTTTCGTTCAAAGGGAAAAGGGCCGGTGTTTGTCTTCAGGAGCCTGGGTCCCAGAGTGGCCGGCCGCCTCCAAAATATCCAAACGATTAAAGATATATCCCAGACCCAACCTACCCCCACCTCAAACCGGTGCTGCCCTGACAGTCCCAAGGGAACCCTACAAACTGACATCAGCAACAAGGGCTGGCAACTTTTCCTTAACAGGGAATACGGCCGGTGTTTGTCTCCAAGGGCTTTTGTCCCTGAGTGGCCGGCCGCCTCCAAAAAATCCAAACAATTAAAGATATGTCCCAGACTTAATCTGCCCCCACCAGAAACTTGTGCTACCCTGACAGTCCCAAAGGAACCCTATAAACTGACAAGAGGAACCTGGGCTGGCAACTTTTCCTTCACAGGGAAAAGGGCCGGTGTTTGTCTTCATGAACCTTTGTCCCAGAGTGGCCGGCCGCCTCCAAAATATCCAAACGATTAAAGATATGTCCCAGACCCAACCTGCCCCCACCTCAAGTTTGTGCTGCCCTGACAGTCCCAAGGGAAGCCTAAAACTGACATCAGGAACCTGCCTTGGCAACTTTTCCTTCACAGGGAAAATGGGTGGTCTTTTGCTTGAGGAGCCTTTGGCCTTGAGTGGCCCGCCGCCTCCAAAAAATCCAAACGATGAAGGATATGTCCCAGACCCAACATGCCCCCACCTCAAACCTGTGCTGCCCTGACAGTCCAAAGGGAACCCTACAAACTGACATCAGCAACCAGGGCTGGCAACTTTTCCTTAACAGGGAATACGGCCGGTGTTTGTCTCCAAGGGACTTTGGCCTTGACTGGCCCGCCGCCTCCAAAAAATCCAAACAATTAAGGATATGTCCCAGACCCAACCGGCCCCCACCTCTAACCTGTGCTGCCCTGACAGTCCCAAGGGAACCCTTCAAAGTGACAGCAGGATCCTGGACTGGACACTTTTCCTTCCCAGCGAAAATGGCCGGTGTTTTCCTGCAGGGACTTTGTCCCTGAGTGGCTGGACCCTTCCAAAAAATCCAAATGATTAAAGATATTTCCCAGACCCAACCGGCCCCCACCTCTAACCTTTGCTACCCTGACAGCCCCAAAGGAACCCTACCTGCTGACATCAGGAATCTGGGCTGACCATATTTCTTTCCTAGAAAAAATTGCTCGTGTCTTCCTGCAGGGGCCTTTGTCCCTGAGTGGCCGGCCGCCTCCAAAAAATCCAAACGATTAAAGATATGTCCCAGACCCAACCTGCCCCCACCTCAAAACTGTGCTGCCTTGACAGTCCAACGGGAACTCTACATGCAGACATCAGCAACCTGGACCGGCAACTTTTCCTTACAGGGAAAAGGAGCGGTCTTTTTCTCGAGGAGCCTGTGGCCTTGAGTGGCCGGCTACCTCCAAAAAATCCAAACGATTAAAGATATGTTCCAAACCTAACCTGCCCCCACCTCAAATTTGTGCTGCCTTGACAGTCCCAAGGGAACCCTACCTGCTGACATCAGGAACCAGGGTTGACCATATTTCTTTCCTAGAAAAAATTGCTCGTGTCTTCCTGCAGGGGCCTTTGTCCCTGAGTGGCCGGACGCCTCCAAAAAATCCAAACGACTAAAGATATGTCCCAGACCCAACCTGCCCCCACCTCAAACTTGTGCTGCCCTGAGAGTCCCAAGGGAACCCTACAAACTGACATCAGCAACAAGGGCTGGCAACTTTTCCTTAACAGGGAATACGGCCGGTGTTTGTCTCCAAGGGCCTTTG
This sequence comes from Anomalospiza imberbis, assembly GCF_031753505.1. NCBI lineage: Eukaryota > Metazoa > Chordata > Aves > Passeriformes > Viduidae > Anomalospiza > Anomalospiza imberbis. The sequence continues at coordinate 31,966 of NW_027099841.1, read as the reverse complement.
TCCCTGAGTAGCCGGATGCCTCCAAAAAATCCAAACGATTAATGATATGTCCCAGACTTAATCTGCCCCCACCACAAACTTGTGCTACCCTGACAGTCTAAAAGGAACCCTATAAACTGAGGGGAGGAACCTGGGCTGGCAACTTTTCCTTCACAGGGAAAAGGGCCGGTGTTTGTCTTCAGGAACCTTTGTCCCTGAGTGGCCGGCTGCCTCCAAAATCTCCAAACGATTAAAGATATGTCCCAGACCCAACCTGCCCCGCACCTCAAATTTGTGCTGCCCCGACAGTCTCAAGAGAACTCTACTAACTGACATCAGGAACCTGGTCTAGCAACATTTCGTTCAAAGGGAAAAGGGTCGGAGTTTGTCTTCAGGAGCCTGGGTCCCAGAGTGGCCGGCTGCCTCCAAAATATCCAAACGATTAAAGATATGTCCCAGACCCAAACTACCCCCACCCCAAATTTGTGCTGCCCTGACAGTCCCAAGGGAACCCTACCTGCTGACATCAGGAACCAGGGTTGACCATATTTCTTTCCTAGAAAAAATTGCTCGTGTCTTCCTGCAGGGGCCTTTGTCCCTGAGTGGCCGGACGCCTCCAAAAAATCCAAACGACTAAAGATATGTCCCAGACCCAACCTGCCCCCACCTCAAACTTGTGCTGCCCTGAGAGTCCCAAGGGAACCCTACAAACTGACATCAGCAACAAGGGCTGGCAACTTTTCCTTAACAGGGAATACGGCCGGTGTTTGTCTCCAAGGGCCTTTGTCCCTGAGTAGCCGGATGCCTCCAAAAATCCAAACGATTAATGATATGTCCCAGACTTAATCTGCCCCCACCACAAACTTGTGCTACCCTGACAGTCTAAAAGGAACCCTATAAACTGAGGGGAGGAACCTGGGCTGGCAACTTTTCCTTCACAGGGAAAAGGGCCGGTGTTTGTCTTCAGGAACCTTTGTCCCAGAGTGGCCGGCTGCCTCCAAAATCTCCAAACGATTAAAGATATGTCCCAGACCCAACCTGCCCCGCACCTCAAATTTGTGCTGCCCCGACAGTCTCAAGAGAACTCTACTAACTGACATCAGGAACCTGGTCTAGCAACATTTCGTTCAAAGGGAAAAGGGCCGGAGTTTGTCTTCAGGAGCCTGGGTCCCAGAGTGGCCGGCTGCCTCCAAAATATCCAAACGATTAAAGATATGTCCCAGACCCAACCTACCCCCACCCCAAATTTGTGCTGCCCTGACAGTCCCAAGGGAACCCTACCTGCTGACATCAGGAACCTGGGTTGACCATATTTCTTTCCTGGAAAAAATTGCTCGTGTCTTCCTGCAGGGGCCTTTGTCCCTGAGTGGCCGGCCGCCTCCAAAAAATCCAAAAGATTAAAGATATGTCCCAGACCCAACCTGCCCCGCACCTCAAATATGGGCTGCCCCAACAGTCTCAAGACAACCCTACAAACTGACATCAGCAACCAGGGCTGGCAACTTTTCCTTAACAGGGAATACGGCCGGTGTTTGTCTCCAAGGGCCTTTGGCCTTGATTGGCCGGCCGCCTCCAAAATTTCCAAACGATTAAAGATAAGTCCCAGACCAAACCTACCCCCACCTCAAACCTGTGCTGCCCTGACAGTCCCAAGGGAACCCTATAAACTGACATCAGCAACCAGGGCTGGCAACTTTTCCTTAACAGGGAATACGGCCGGTGTTTGTCTCCAAGGGCTTTTGTCCCTGAGTAGCCGGATGCCTCCAAAAAATCCAAACGATTAAAGATATGTCCCAGACTTAATCTGCCCCCACCAGAAACTTGTGCTACCCTGACAGTCCCAAAGGAACCCTATAAACTGACATCAGCAACAAGGGCTGGCAACTTTTCCTTCACAGGGAAAAGGGCCGGTGTTTGTCTTCAGGAACCTTTGTCCCAGAGTGGCCGGCCGCCTCCAAAATATCCAAACGATTAAAGATATGTCCCAGACCCAACCTGCCCCCACCTCAAGTTTGTGCTGCCCTGACAGTCCCAAGGGAAGCCTAAAACTGACATCAGGAACCTGCCTTGGCAACTTTTCCTTCACAGGGAAAATGGGTGGTCTTTTTCTTGAGGAGCCTTTGGCCTTGAGTGGCCCGCCGCCTCCAAAAAATCCAAATGATTAAAGATATGTCCCAGACCCAACCTGCCCCCACCTCAAACCTGTGCTGCCCTGACAGTCCCAAGGGAACCCTACCTGCTGACATCAGGAATCTGGGTTGACCATATTTCTTTCCTAGAAAAAATTGCTCGTGTCTTCCTCCAGGGGCCTTTGTCCCTGAGTGGCCGGACGCCTCCAAAAAATCCAAATGATTAAAGATATGTCCCAGACCCAACCTGCCCCCACATCAAACCTGTGCTGCCCCGACAGTCTCAAGAGAACTCTACTAACTGACATCAGGAACCTGGTCTAGCAACTTTTCGTTCAAAGGGAAAAGGGCCGGTGTTTGTCTTCAGGAGCCTGGGTCCCAGAGTGGCCGGCCGCCTCCAAAATATCCAAACGATTAAAGATATGTCCCAGACCCAACCTACCCCCACCCCAAATTTGTGCTGTCCTGACAGTCCCAAGGGAACCCTACCTGCTGACATCAGGAACCTGGGTTGACCATATTTCTTTCCTGGAAAAAATTGCTCGTGTCTTCCTGCAGGGGCCTTTGTCCCTGAGTGGCCGGACGCCTCCAAAAAATCCAAACGACTAAAGATATGTCCCAGACCCAACCTGCCCCCACCTCAAACCTGTGCTGCCCTGACAGTCCCAATGGAACCCTACAAACTGACATCAGCAACAAGGGCTGGCAACTTTTCCTTAACAGGGAAAAGGGCCGGTGTTTTTCTCCAAGGGCCTTTGTCCCTGAGTAGCCGGATGCCTCCAAAAAATCCAAACGATTAATGATATGTCCCAGACTTAATCTGCCCCGACCACAAACTTGTGCTGCCCTGACAGTCACAAAGGAACCCTATAAACTGACAAGAGGAACCTGGGCTGGCAACTTTTCCTTCACAGGGAAAAGGGCCGGTGTTTGTCTTCAGGAGCCTGGGTCCCAGAGTGGCCAGTCGCCTCCAAAATCTCCAAACGATTAAAGATATGTCCCAGACCCAACCTGCCCCGCACCTCAAATATGGGCTGCCCCGACAGTCTCAACACAACCCTACAAACTGACATCAGCAACCAGGGCTGGCAACTTTTCCTTAACAGGGAATACGGCCGGTGTTTGTCTCCAAGGGCTTTGGCCTTGATTGGCCGGCCGCCTCCAAAATTTCCAAACGATTAAAGATAAGTCCCAGACCAAACCTACCCCCACCTCAAACCTGTGCTGCCCTGACAGTCCAAAGGGAACCCTACAAACTGACATCAGCAACCAGGGCTGGCAACTTTTCCTTAACAGGGAATACGGCCGGTGTTTGTCTCCAAGGGCTTTTGTCCCTGAGTAGCCGGATGCCTCCAAAAAATCCAAACGATTAAAGATATGTCCCAGACTTAATCTGCCCCCACCAGAAACTTGTGCTACCCTGACAGTCCCAAAGGAACCCTATAAACTGACAAGAGGAACCTGGGCTGGCAACTTTTCGTTCAAAGGGAAAAGGGCCGGTGTTTGTCTTCATGAACCTTTGTCCCAGAGTGGCCGGCCGCCTCCAAAATATCCAAACGATTAAAGATATGTCCCAGACCCAACCTGCCCCCACCTCAAGTTTGTGCTGCCCTGACAGTCCCAAGGGAAGCCTAAAACTGACATCAGGAACCTGCCTTGGCAACTTTTCCTTCACAGGGAAAATGGGTGGTCTTTTGCTTGAGGAGCCTTTGGCCTTGAGTGGCCCGCCGCCTCCAAAAAATCCAAACGATGAAGGATATGTCCCAGACCCAACATTCCCCCACCTCAAACCTGTGCTGCCCTGACAGTCCAAAGGGAACCCTACAAACTGACATCAGCAACCAGGGCTGGCAACTTTTCCTTAACAGGGAATACGGCCGGTGTTTGTCTCCAAGGGCCTTTGGCCTTGACTGGCCCGCCGCCTCCAAAAAATCCAAACAATTAAGGATATGTCCCAGACCCAACCGGCCCCCACCTCTAACCTGTGCTGCCCTGACAGTCCCAAGGGAACCCTTCAAAGTGACAGCAGGATCCTGGGCTGGACACTTTTCCTTCCCAGCGAAAATGGCCGGTGTTTTCCTGCAGGGACTTTGTCCCTGAGTGGCTGGACCCTTCCAAAAAATCCAAATGATTAAAGATATTTCCCAGACCCAACCGGCCCCCACCTCTAACCTTTGCTACCCTGACAGCCCCAAAGGAACCCTACCTGCTGACATCAGGAATCTGGGCTGACCATATTTCTTTCCTAGAAAAAATTGCTCGTGTCTTCCTGCAGGGGCCTTTGCCCTGAGTGGCCGGCCGCCTCCAAAAAATCCAAACGATTAAAGATATGTCCCAGACCCAACCTGCCCCCACCTCAAAACTGTGCTGCCTTGACAGTCCAACGGGAACTCTACATGCAGACATCAGCAACCTGGACCGGCAACTTTTCCTTAAAGGGAAAAGGAGCGGTCTTTTTCTCGAGGAGCCTGTGGCCTTGAGTGGCCGGCTGCCTCCAAAAAATCCAAAAGATTAAAGATATGTCCCAAACCTAACCTGCCCCCACCTGAAATTTGTGCTGCCCTGACAGTCCCAAGGGAACCCTACCTGCTGAGATCAGGAACCTGGGTTGACCATATTTCTTTCCTAGAAAAAATTGCTCGTGTCTTCCTGCAGGGGCCTTTGTCCCTGAGTGGCCGGACGCCTCCAAAAAATCCAAACGACTAAAGATATGTCCCAGACCCAACCTGCCCCCACCAGAAACTTGAGCTGCCCTGAGAGTCCCAAGGGAACCCTACAAACTGACATCAGCAACAAGGGCTGGCAACTTTTCCTTAACAGGGAATACGGCCGGTGTTTGTCTCCAAGGGCCTTTGTCCCTGAGTAGCCGGATGCCTCCAAAAAATCCAAACGATTAATGATATGTCCCAGACTTAATCTGCCCCCACCACAAACTTGTGCTACCCTGACAGTCTAAAAGGAACCCTATAAACTGAGGGGAGGAACCTGGGCTGGCAACTTTTCCTTCACAGGGAAAAGGGCCGGTGTTTGTCTTCAGGAACCTTTGTCCCAGAGTGGCCGGCTGCCTCCAAAATCTCCAAACGATTAAAGATATGTCCCAGACCCAACCTGCCCCGAACCTCAAATTTGTGCTGCCCCGACAGTCTCAAGAGAACTCTACTAACTGACATCAGGAACCTTGTCTAGCAAAATTTCGTTCAAAGGGAAAAGGGCCGGTGTTTGTCTTCAGGAGCCTGGGTCCCAGAGTGGCCGGCCGCCTCCAAAATATCCAAACGATTAAAGATATGTCCCAGACCCAACCTACCCCCACCCCAAATTTGTGCTGCCCTGACAGTCCCAAGGGAACCCTACCTGCTGACATCAGGAACCTGGGTTGACCATATTTCTTTCCTGGAAAAAATTGCTCGTGTCTTCCTGCAGGGGCCTTTGTCCCTGAGTGGCCGGACGCCTCCAAAAAATCCAAATGATTAAAGATATGTCCCAGACTAATGTGCCCCCACCTCAAATTTGTGCTGCCTTGACAGTCCCAAGGGAACCCTACCTGCTGACATCAGGAATCTGGGCTGACCATATTTCTTTCAAAGAAAAAATTGCTTGTGTCTTCCTGCAGTGGCCTTTGTCCCTGAGTGGCCGGCCGCCTCCAAAATATCCAAACGATTAAAGATATTTCCCAGACCTAATGTCCCGCCACCTCAATGCTGTGCTGCCCTGACAGTCCCAAGGAATCCCTACCTGCTGACATCAGGAATCGGGGTTGACCATATTTCTTTCCTAGAAAAAATTGCTCGTGTCTTCCTCCAGGGGACTTTGTCCCTGAGTGGCCGGACGCCTCCAAAAAATCCAAATGATTAAAGATATGTCCCAGACCCAACCTGCCCCCACCTCAAAACTGTGCTGCCCCGACAGTCTCAAGAGAACTCTACTCACTGACATCAGGAACCTGGTCTAGCAACATTTCGTTCAAAGGGAAAAGGGCCGGAGTTTGTCTTCAGGAGCCTGGGTCCCAGAGTGGCCGGCCGCCTCCAAAATATCCAAACGATTAAAGATATATCCCAGACCCAACCTACCCCCACCCCAAATTTGTGCTGCCCTGACAGTCCCCAAGGGAACCCTACCTGCTGACATCAGGAACCTGGGTTGACCATATTTCTTTCCTGGAAAAAATTGCTCGTGTCTTCCTGCAGGGGCCTTTGTCCCCGAGTGGCCGGACGCCTCCAAAAAATCCAAATGATTAAAGATATGTCCCAGACACAACCTGCCCCCACCTCAAACCTGTGCTGCCCTGACAGTCCCAAGGGAACCCTACAAACTGACATCAGCAACAAGGGCTGGCAACTTTTCCTTCTCAGACCCGACCGGCCCCCCCTCAAATTTGTGCTGCCCCGACAGTCTCAAGAGAACTCTACTAACTGACATCAGGAACCTGGTCTAGCAACTTTTCGTTCAAAGGGAAAAGGGCCGGTGTTTGTCTTCAGGAACCTTTGTCCCAGAGTGGCCGGCTGCCTCCAAAATCTCCAAACGATTAATGATATGTCCCAGACCCAACCTGCCCCGCACCTCAAATTTGTGCTGCCCCGACAGTCTCAAGCGAACTCTACTAACTGACATCAGGAACCTGGTCTAGCAACATTTCGTTCAAAGGGAAAAGGGCCGGTGTTTGTCTTCAGGAGCCTGGGTCCCAGAGTGGCCGGCCGCCTCCAAAATATCCAAACGATTAAAGATATGTCCCAGACCCAACCTACCCCCACCCCAAATTTGTGCTGCCCTGACAGTCCCAAGGGAACCCTACCTGCTGACATCAGGAACCTGGGTTGACCATATTTCTTTCCTAGAAAAAATTGCTCGTGTCTTCCTGCAGGGGCCTTTGTCCCTGAGTGGCCGGACGCCTCCAAAAAATCCAAACAATTAAAGATATGTCCCAGACTTAATCTGCCCCCACCAGAAACTTGTGCTACCCTGACAGTCCCAAAGGAACCCTATAAACTGACAAGAGGAACCTGGGCTGGCAACTTTTCCTTCACAGGGAAAAGGGCCGGTGTTTGTCTTCATGAACCTTTGTCCCAGAGTGGCCGGCCGCCTCCAAAATATCCAAACGATTAAAGATATGTCCCAGACCCAACCTGCCCCCACCTCAAGTTTGTGCTGCCCTGACAGTCCCAAGGGAAGCCTAAAACTGACATCAGGAACCTGCCTTGGCAACTTTTCCTTCACAGGGAAAATGGGTGGTCTTTTTCTTGAGGAGCCTTTGGCCTTGAGTGGCCCGCCGCCTCCAAAAAATCCAAACGATGAAGGATATGTCCCAGACCCAACATGCCCCCACCTCAAACCTGTGCTGCCCTGACAGTCCAAAGGGAACCCTACAAACTGACATCAGCAACCAGGGCTGGCAACTTTTCCTTAACAGGGAATACGGCCGGTGTTTGTCTCCAAGGGCCTTTGGCCTTGACTGGCCCGCCGCCTCCAAAAAATCCAAACAATTAAGGATATGTCCCAGACCCAACCGGCCCCCACCTCTAACCTGTGCTGCCCTGACAGTCCCAAGGGAACCCTTCAAAGTGACAGCAGGATCCTGGACTGGACACTTTTCCTTCCCAGTGAAAATGTCCGGTGTTTTCCTGCAGGGACTTTGTCCCTGAGTGGCTGGACCCTTCCAAAAAATCCAAATGATTAAAGATATTTCCCAGACCCAACCGGCCCCCACCTCTAACCTTTGCTACCCTGACAGCCCCAAAGGAACCCTACCTGCTGACATCAGGAATCTGGGCTGACCATATTTCTTTCCTGGAAAAAATTGCTCGTGTCTTCCTGCAGGGGCCTTTGTCCCTGAGTGGCCGGCCGCCTCCAAAAAATCCAAACGATTAAAGATATGTCCCAGACCCAACCTGCCCCCACCTCAAAACTGTGCTGCCTTGACAGTCCAACGGGAACTCTACATGCAGACATCAGCAACCTGGACCGGCAACTTTTCCTTACAGGGAAAAGGAGCGGTCTTTTTCTCGAGGAGCCTGTGGCCTTGAGTGGCCGGCTGCCTCCAAAAAATCCAAAAGATTAAAGATATGTCCCAAACCTAACCTGCCCCCACCTCAAATTTGTGCTGCCCTGACAGTCCCAAGGGAACCCATCCTGCTGACATCAGGAACCTGGGTTGACCATATTTCTTTCCTAGAAAAAATTGCTCGTGTCTTCCTGCAGGGGCCTTTGTCCCTGACTGGCCGGATGCCTCCAAAAAATCCAATCGATTAATGATATGTCCCAGACTTAATCTGCCCCCACCACAAACTTGTGCTGCCCTGACAGTCCCAAAGGAACCCTATAAACTGACAAGAGGAACCTGGGCTGGCAACTTTTCCTTCACAGGGAAAAGGGCCGGTGTTTGTCTTCAGGAACCTTTGTCCCAGAGTGGCCGGCTGCCTCCAAAATCTCCAAACGATTAAAGATATGTCCCAGACCCAACCTGCCCCGCACCTCAAATTTGTGCTGCCCCGACAGTCTCAAGAGAACTCTACTAACTGACATCAGGAACCTGGTCTAGCAACTTTTCGTTCAAAGGGAAAAGGGCCGGTGTTTGTCTTCAGGAGCCTGGGTCCCAGAGTGGCTGGCCGCCTCCAAAATATAAAAACGATTAAAGATATATCCCAGACCCAACCTACCCCCACCCCAAATTTGTGCTGCCCTGACAGTCCCAAGGGAACCCTACCTGCTGACATCAGCAACAAGGGCTGGCAACTTTTCCTTAACAGGGAATACGGCCGGTGTTTGTCTCCAAGGGCTTTTGTCCCTGAGTGGCCGGCCGCCTCCAAAAAATCCAAACAATTAAAGATATGTCCCAGACTTAATCTGCCCCCACCAGAAACTTGTGCTACCCTGACAGTCCCAAAGGAACCCTATAAACTGACAAGAGGAACCTGGGCTGGCAACTTTTCCTTCACAGGGAAAAGGGCCGGTGTTTGTCTTCATGAACCTTTGTCCCAGAGTGGCCGGCCGCCTCCAAAATATCCAAACGATTAAAGATATGTCCCAGACCCAACCTGCCCCCACCTCAAGTTTGTGCTGCCCTGACAGTCCCAAGGGAAGCCTAAAACTGACATCAGGAACCTGCCTTGGCAACTTTTCCTTCACAGGGAAAATGGGTGGTCTTTTGCTTGAGGAGCCTTTGGCCTTGAGTGGCCCGCCGCCTCCAAAAAATCCAAACGATGAAGGATATGTCCCAGACCCAACATGCCCCCACCTCAAACCTGTGCTGCCCTGACAGTCCAAAGGGAACCCTACAAACTGACATCAGCAACCAGGGCTGGCAACTTTTCCTTAACAGGGAATACGGCCGGTGTTTGTCTCCAAGGGCCTTTGGCATTGACTGGCCCGCCGCCTCCAAAAAATCCAAACAATTAAGGATATGTCCCAGACCCAACCGGCCCCCACCTCTAACCTTTGCTACCCTGACAGCCCCAAAGGAACCCTACCTGCTGACATCAGGAACCTGGGTTGACCATATTTCTTTCCTGGAAAAAATTGCTCGTGTCTTCCTGCAGGGGCCTTTGTCCCTGAGTGGCCGGACGCCTCCAAAAAATCCAAATGATTAAAGATATGTCCCAGACACAACCTGCCCCCACCTCAAACCTGTGCTGCCCTGACAGTCCCAAGGGAACCCTACAAACTGACATCAGCAACAAGGGCTGGCAACTTTTCCTTCTCAGACCCGACCGGCCCCCCCTCAAATTTGTGCTGCCCCGACAGTCTCAAGAGAACTCTACTAACTGACATCAGGAACCTGGTCTAGCAACTTTTCGTTCAAAGGGAAAAGGGCCGGTGTTTGTCTTCAGGAACCTTTGTCCCAGAGTGGCCGGCTGCCTCCAAAATCTCCAAACGATTAATGATATGTCCCAGACCCAACCTGCCCCGCACCTCAAATTTGTGCTGCCCCGACAGTCTCAAGCGAACTCTACTAACTGACATCAGGAACCTGGTCTAGCAACATTTCGTTCAAAGGGAAAAGGGCCGGTGTTTGTCTTCAGGAGCCTGGGTCCCAGAGTGGCCGGCCGCCTCCAAAATATCCAAACGATTAAAGATATGTCCCAGACCCAACCTACCCCCACCCCAAATTTGTGCTGCCCTGACAGTCCCAAGGGAACCCTACCTGCTGACATCAGGAACCTGGGTTGACCATATTTCTTTCCTAGAAAAAATTGCTCGTGTCTTCCTGCAGGGGCCTTTGTCCCTGAGTGGCCGGACGCCTCCAAAAAATCCAAACAATTAAAGATATGTCCCAGACTTAATCTGCCCCCACCAGAAACTTGTGCTACCCTGACAGTCCCAAAGGAACCCTATAAACTGACAAGAGGAACCTGGGCTGGCAACTTTTCCTTCACAGGGAAAAGGGCCGGTGTTTGTCTTCATGAACCTTTGTCCCAGAGTGGCCGGCCGCCTCCAAAATATCCAAACGATTAAAGATATGTCCCAGACCCAACCTGCCCCCACCTCAAGTTTGTGCTGCCCTGACAGTCCCAAGGGAAGCCTAAAACTGACATCCGGAACCTGCCTTGGCAACTTTTCCTTCACAGGGAAAATGGGTGGTCTTTTGCTTGAGGAGCCTTTGGCCTTGAGTGGCCCGCCGCCTCCAAAAAATCCAAACGATGAAGGATATGTCCCAGACGCAACATGCCCCCACCTCAAACCTGTGCTGCCCTGACAGTCCAAAGGGAACCCTATAAACTGACATCAGCAACCAGGGCTGGCAACTTTTCCTTAACAGGGAATACGGCCGGTGTTTGTCTCCAAGGGCCTTTGGCCTTGACTGGCCCGCCGCCTCCAAAAAATCCAAACAATTAAGGATATGTCCCAGACCCAACCGGCCCCCACCTCTAACCTGTGCTGCCCTGACAGTCCCAAGGGAACCCTTCAAAGTGACAGCAGGATCCTGGACTGGACACTTTTCCTTCCCAGTGAAAATGTCCGGTGTTTTCCTGCAGGGACTTTGTCCCTGAGTGGCTGGACCCTTCCAAAAAATCCAAATGATTAAAGATATTTCCCCAGACCCAACCGGCCCCCACCTCTAACCTTTGCTACCCTGACAGCCCCAAAGGAACCCTACCTGCTGACATCAGGAATCTGGGCTGACCATATTTCTTTCCTGGAAAAAATTGCTCGTGTCTTCCTGCAGGGGCCTTTGTCCCTGAGTGGCCGGCCGCCTCCAAAAAATCCAAACGATTAAAGATATGTCCCAGGACCCAACCTGCCCCCACCTCAAAACTGTGCTGCCTTGACAGTCCAACGGGAACTCTACATGCAGACATCAGCAACCTGGACCGGCAACTTTTCCTTACAGGGAAAAGGAGCGGTCTTTTTCTCGAGGAGCCTGTGGCCTTGAGTGGCCGGCTGCCTCCAAAAAATCCAAAAGATTAAAGATATGTCCCAAACCTAACCTGCCCCCACCTCAAATTTGTGCTGCCCTGACAGTCCCAAGGGAACCCATCCTGCTGACATCAGGAACCTGGGTTGACCATATTTCTTTCCTAGAAAAAATTGCTCGTGTCTTCCTGCAGGGGCCTTTGTCCCTGACTGGCCGGATGCCTCCAAAAAATCCAATCGATTAATGATATGTCCCAGACTTAATCTGCCCCCACCACAAACTTGTGCTGCCCTGACAGTCCCAAAGGAACCCTATAAACTGACAAGAGGAACCTGGGCTGGCAACTTTTCCTTCACAGGGAAAAGGGCCGGTGTTTGTCTTCAGGAACCTTTGTCCCAGAGTGGCCGGCTGCCTCCAAAATCTCCAAACGATTAAAGATATGTCCCAGACCCAACCTGCCCCGCACCTCAAATTTGTGCTGCCCCGACAGTCTCAAGAGAACTCTACTAACTGACATCAGGAACCTGGTCTAGCAACTTTTCGTTCAAAGGGAAAAGGGCCGGTGTTTGTCTTCAGGAGCCTGGGTCCCAGAGTGGCTGGCCGCCTCCAAAATATAAAAACGATTAAAGATATATCCCAGACCCAACCTACCCCCACCCCAAATTTGTGCTGCCCTGACAGTCCCAAGGGAACCCTACCTGCTGACATCAGCAACAAGGGCTGGCAACTTTTCCTTAACAGGGAATACGGCCGGTGTTTGTCTCCAAGGGCTTTTGTCCCTGAGTGGCCGGCCGCCTCCAAAAAATCCAAACAATTAAAGATATGTCCCAGACTTAATCTGCCCCCACCAGAAACTTGTGCTACCCTGACAGTCCCAAAGGAACCCTATAAACTGACAAGAGGAACCTGGGCTGGCAACTTTTCCTTCACAGGGAAAAGGGCCGGTGTTTGTCTTCATGAACCTTTGTCCCAGAGTGGCCGGCCGCCTCCAAAATATCCAAACGATTAAAGATATGTCCCAGACCCAACCTGCCCCCACCTCAAGTTTGTGCTGCCCTGACAGTCCCAAGGGAAGCCTAAAACTGACATCAGGAACCTGCCTTGGCAACTTTTCCTTCACAGGGAAAATGGGTGGTCTTTTGCTTGAGGAGCCTTTGGCCTTGAGTGGCCCGCCGCCTCCAAAAAATCCAAACGATGAAGGATATGTCCCAGACCCAACATGCCCCCACCTCAAACCTGTGCTGCCCTGACAGTCCAAAGGGAACCCTACAAACTGACATCAGCAACCAGGGCTGGCAACTTTTCCTTAACAGGGAATACGGCCGGTGTTTGTCTCCAAGGGCCTTTGGCCTTGACTGGCCCGCCGCCTCCAAAAAATCCAAACAATTAAGGATATGTCCCAGACCCAACCTGCCCCCACCTCAAAACTGTGCTGCCTTGACAGTCCAACGGGAACTCTACATGCAGACATCAGCAACCTGGACCGGCAACTTTTCCTTAAAGGGAAAAGGAGCGGTCTTTTTCTCGAGGAGCCTGTGGCCTTGAGTGGCCGGCTGCCTCCAAAAAATCCAAAAGATTAAAGATATGTCCCAAACCTAACCTGCCCCCACCTCAAATTTGTGCTGCCCTGACAGTCCCAAGGGAACCCTACCTGCTGACATCAGGAACCTGGGTTGACCATATTTCTTTCCTAGAAAAAAATTGCTCGTGTCTTCCTGCAGGGGGCCTTTGTCCCTGACTGGCCGGATGCCTCCAAAAAATCCAATCGATTAATGATATGTCCCAGACTTAATCTGCCCCCCACCACAAACTTGTGCTGCCCTGACAGTCCCAAAGGAACCCTATAAACTGACAAGAGGAACCCGGGCTGGCAACTTTTCCTTCACAGGGAAAAGGGACGGTGTTTGTCTTCAGGAACCTTTGTCCCAGAGTGGCCAGCCACCTCCAAAATCTCCAAACGATTAAAGATATGTCCCAGACCCAACCTGCCCCGCACCTCAAATTTGTGCTGCCCCGACAGTCTCAAGAGAACTCTACTAACTGACATCAGGAACCTGGTCTAGCAACTTTTCGTTCAAAGGGAAAAGGGCCGGTGTTTGTCTTCAGGAGCCTGGGTCCCAGAGTGGCCGGCCGCCTCCAAAATCTCCAAACGATTAAAGATATGTCCCAGACCCAACCTACCCCCACCCCAAATTTGTGCTGCCCTGACAGTCCCAAGGGAACCCTACCTGCTGACATCAGGAACCTGGGTTGACCATATTTCTTTCCTGGAAATAATTGCTCGTGTCTTCCTGCAGGGGCCTTTGTCCCTGAGTGGCCGGACGCCTCCAAAAAATCCAAATGATTAAAGATATGTCCCAGACCCAACCTGCCCCCACATCAAACCTGTGCTGCCCTGACAGTCCCAAGGGAACCCTACCTGCTGACATCAGGAATCTGGGCTGACCATATTTCTTTCAAAGAAAAAATTGCTTGTGTCTTCCTGCAGGGGCCTTTGTCCCTGAGTGGCCGGCCGCCTCCAAAATATCCAAACGATTAAAGATATTTCCCCAGACCTAATGTGCCGCCACCTCAATGCTGTGCTGCCCTGACAGTCCCAAGGGAAGCCTAAAACTGACATCAGGAACCTGCCTTGGCAACTTTTCCTTCACAGGGAAAAGGGCCGGTGTTTGTCTTCATGAACCTTTGTCCCAGAGTGTGGCCGGCCGCCTCCAAAAAATCCAAACGATGAAGGATATGTCCCAGACCCAACATGCCCCCACCTCAAACCTGTGCTGCCCTGACAGTCCAAAGGGAACCCTACAAACTGACATCAGCAACCAGGGCTGGCAACTTTTCCTTAACAGGGAATACGGCCGGTGTTTGTCTCCAAGGGCCTTTGGCCTTGACTGCCAGCCGCCTCCAAAAAATCCAAACAATTAAGGATATGTCCCAGACCCATCCGGCCCCCACCTCTAACCTGTGCTACCCTGACAGTCCCAAGGGAACCCCTTCAAAGTGACAGCAGGATCCTGGACTGGACACTTTTCCTTCCCAGCGAAAATGGCCGGTGTTTTCCTGCAGGGACTTTGTCCCTGAGTGGCTGGACCCTTCCAAAAAATCCAAATGATTAAAGATATTTCCCAGACCCAACCGGCCCCCACCTCTAACCTTTGCTACCCTGACAGCCCCAAAGGAACCCTACCTGCTGACATCAGGAATCTGGGCTGACCATATTTCTTTCCTGGAAAAAATTGCTCGTGTCTTCCTGCAGGGGCCTTTGTCCCTGAGTGGCCGGCCGCCTCCAAAAAATCCAAACGATTAAAGATATGTCCCAGACCCAACTGCCCCCACCTCAAAACTGTGCTGCCTTGACAGTCCAACGGGAACTCTACATGCAGACATCAGCAACCTGGACCGGCAACTTTTCCTTACAGGGAAAAGGAGCGGTCTTTTTCTCGAGGAGCCTGTGGCCTTGAGTGGCCGGCTGCCTCCAAAAAATCCAAAAGATTAAAGATATGTCCCAAACCTAACCTGCCCCCACCTCAAATTTGTGCTGCCCTGACAGTCCCAAGGGAACCCTACCTGCTGACATCAGGAACCTGGGTTGACCATATTTCTTTCCTAGAAAAAATTGCTCGTGTCTTCCTGCAGGGGCCTTTGTCCCTGACTGGCCGGATGCCTCCAAAAAATCCAATCGATTAATGATATGTCCCAGACTTAATCTGCCCCCACCACAAACTTGTGCTGCCCTGACAGTCCCAAAGGAACCCTATAAACTGACAAGAGGAACCCGGGCTGGCAACTTTTCCTTCACAGGGAAAAGGGCCGGTGTTTGTCTTCAGGAACCTTTGTCCCAGAGTGGCCGGCCACCTCCAAAATCTCCAAACGATTAAAGATATGTCCCAGACCCAACCTGCCCCGCACCTCAAATTTGTGCTGCCCCGACAGTCTCAAGAGAACTCTACTAACTGACATCAGGAACCTGGTCTAGCAACTTTTCGTTCAAAGCGAAAAGGGCCGGTGTTTGTCTTCAGGAGCCTGGGTCCCAGAGTGGCCGGCCGCCTCCAAAATATAAAAACGATTAAAGATATGTCCCAGACCCAACCTACCCCCACCCCAAATTTGTGCTGCCCTGACAGTCCCAAGGGAACCCTACCTGCTGACATCAGGAACCTGGGTTGACCATATTTCTTTCCTGGAAATAATTGCTCGTGTCTTCCTGCAGGGGCCTTTGTCCCTGAGTGGCCGGCTGCCTCCAAAAAATCCAAATGATTAAAGATATGTCCCAGACCCAACCTGCCCCCACCAGAAACTTGTGCTGCCCTGAGAGTCCCAAGGGAACCCTACCTGCTGACATCAGGAATCTGGGCTGACCATATTTCTTTCAAAGAAAAAATTGCTTGTGTCTTCCTGCAGGGGCCTTTGTCCCTGAGTGGCCGGCCGCCTCCAAAATATCCAAACGATTAAAGATATTTCCCAGACCTAATGTGCCGCCACCTCAATGCTGTGCTGCCCTGACAGTCCCAAGGAATCCCTACCTGCTGACATCAGGAATCTGGGTTGACCATATTTCTTTCCTAGAAAAAATTGCTCGTGTCTTCCTCCAGGGGACTTTGTCCCTGAGTGGCTGGACGCCTCCAAAAAATCCAAATGATTAAAGATATGTCCCAGACCCAACCTGCCCCCACCTCAAACCTGTGCTGCCCCGACAGTCTCAAGAGAACTCTACTAACTGACATCAGGAACCTGGTCTAGCAACTTTTCGTTCAAAGGGAAAAGGGCCGGTGTTTGTCTTCAGGAGCCTGGGTCCCAGAGTGGCCGGCCGCCTCCAAAATATCCAAACGATTAAAGATATGTCCCAGACCCAACCTACCCCCACCCCAAATTTGTGCTGCCCTGACAGTCCCAAGGGAACCCTACCTGCTGACATCAGGAACCTGGGTTGACCATATTTCTTTCCTGGAAATAATTGCTCGTGTCTTCCTGCAGGGGCTTTTGGCCTTGATTGGCCGGCCGCCTCCAAAATATCCAAACTATTAAAGATAAGTCCCAGACCAAACCTACCCCCACCTCAAACCTGTGCTGCCCTGACAGTCCAAAGGGAACCCTATAAACTGACATCAGCAACCAGGGCTGGCAACTTTTCCTTAACAGGGAATACGGCCGGTGTTTGTCTCCAAGGGCTTTTGTCCCTGAGTAGCCGGATGCCTCCAAAAAATCCAAACGATTAAAGATATGTCCCAGACTTAATCTGCCCCCACCAGAAACTTGTGCTACCCTGACAGTCCCAAAGGAACCCTATAAACTGACAAGAGGAACCTGGGCTGGCAACTTTTCCTTCACAGGGAAAAGGGCCGGTGTTTGTCTTCATGAACCTTTGTCCCAGAGTGGCCGGCCGCCTCCAAAATATCCAAACGATTAAAGATATGTCCCAGACCAAACCTGCCCCCGCCTAGAAACTCTGCTACCTTGACAGTCCCAAGGGAAGCCTAAAACTGACATCAGGAACCTGCCTTGGCAACTTTTTCCTTCACAGGGAAAATGGGTGGTCTTTTGCTTGAGGAGCCTTTGGCCTTGAGTGGCCCGCCGCCTCCAAAAAATCCAAACGATGAAGGATATGTCCCAGACCCAACCTACCCCCACCTCAAACCGCTGCTGCCCTGACAGTCCCAAGGGAACCCTACAAACTGACATCAGCAACCAGGGCTGGCAACTTTTTCCTTAACAGGGAATACGGCCGGTGTTTGTCTCCAAGGGCCTTTGTCCCTGAGCAGCCGGATGCCTCCAAAAAATCCAAACAATTAAGGATATGTCCCAGACCCAACCAGCCCCCACCTCTAACCTTTGCTACCCTGACAGCCCCAAGGGAACCCTACCTGCTGACATCAGGAATCTGGGCTGACCATATTTCTTTCCTAGAAAAAATTGCTCGTGTCTTCCTGCAGGGGCCTTTGTCCCTGAGTGGCCGGACGCCTCCAAAAAATCCAAACGATTAAAGATATTTCCCAGACCCAACCTGCCCCCACCTCAAAACTGTGCTGCCCTGACAGTCCAACGGGAACTCTACATGCAGACATCAGCAACCTGGACCGGCAACTTTTCCTTACAGGGAAAAGGAGCGGTCTTTTTCTCGAGGAGCCTGTGGCCTTGAGTGGCCGGCTACCTCCAAAAAATCCAAAAGATTAAAGATATGTCCCAAACCTAACCTGCCCCCACCTCAAATTTGTGCTGCCTTGACAGTCCCAAGGGAACCCTACCTGCTGACATCAGGAACCTGGGTTGACCATATTTCTTTCCTAGAAAAAATTGCTCGTGTCTTCCTGCAGGGGCCTTTGTCCCTGAGTGGCCGGACGCCTCCAAAAATCCAAACGACTAAAGATATGTCCCAGACCCAACCTGCCCCCACCAGAAACTTGTGCTGCCCTGAGAGTCCCAAGGGAACCCTACAAACTGACATCAGCAACAAGGGCTGGCAACTTTTCCTTAACAGGGAATACGGCCGGTGTTTGTCTCCAAGGGCCTTTGTCCCTGAGTAGCCGGATGCCTCCAAAAAATCCAAACGATTAATGATATGTCCCAGACTTAATCTGCCCCCACCACAAACTTGTGCTACCCTGACAGTCTAAAAGGAACCCTATAAACTGAGGGGAGGAACCTGGGCTGGCAACTTTTCCTTCACAGGGAAAAGGGACGGTGTTTGTCTTCAGGAACCTTTGTCCCAGAGTGGCCGGCTGCCTCCAAAATCTCCAAACGATTAAAGATATGTCCCAGACCCAACCTGCCCCGCACCTCAAATTTGTGCTGCCCCGACAGTCTCAAGAGAACTCTACTAACTGACATCAGAAACCTGGTCTAGCAACTTTTCGTTCAAAGGGAAAAGGGCCGGTGTTTGTCTTCAGGAGCCTGGGTCCCAGAGTGGCCGGCCGCCTCCAAAATATCCAAACGATTAAAGATATGTTCCAGACCCAACCTACCCCCACCCCAAATTTGTGCTGCCCTGACAGTCCCCAAGGGAACCCTACCTGCTGACATCAGGAACCTGGGTTGACCATATTTCTTTCCTGGAAAAAATTGCTCGTGTCTTCCTGCAGGGGCCTTTGTCCCTGAGTGGCCGGCCGCCTCCAAAAAATCCAAATGATTAAAGATATGTCCCAGACCCAACCTTCCCCCACCTCAAAGCTGTGCTGCCCTGACAGTCCCAAGGGAACCTTACCTGCTGACATCAGGAATCTGGGCTGACCATATTTCTTTCAAAGAAAAAATTGCTTGTGTCTTCCTGCAGGGGCCTTTGTCCCTGAGTGGCCGGCCGCCTCCAAAATATCCAAACGATTAAAGATATTTCCCAGACCTAATGTGCCGCCACCTCAATGCTGTGCTGCCCTGACAGTCCCAAGGAATCCCTACCTGCTGACATCAGGAATCTGGGTTGACCATATTTCTTTCCTAGAAAAATTGCTCGTGTCTTCCTGCAGGGGACTTTGTCCCTGAGTGGCCGGACGCCTCCAAAAAATCCAAATGATTAAAGATATGTCCCAGACCCAACCTGCCCCCACCTCAAACCTGTGCTGCCCTGACAGTCCCAAGGGAACCCTACAAACTGACATCAGCAACAAGGGCTGGCAACTTTTCCTTCTCAGACCCGACCGGCCCCCCCTCAAATTTGTGCTGCCCCGACAGTCTCAGAGAACTCTACTAACTGACATCAGGAACATGGTCTAGCAACTTTTCGTTCAAAGGGAAAAGGGCCGGTGTTTGTCTTCAGGAACCTTTGTCCCAGAGTGGCCGGCTGCCTCCAAAATCTCCAAACGATTAATGATATGTCCCAGACCCATCCTGCCCCGCACCTCAAATTTGTGCTGCCCCGACAGTCTCAAGCGAACTCTACTAACTGACATCAGGAACCTGGTCTAGCAACATTTCGTTCAAAGGGAAAAGGGCCGGTGTTTGTCTTCAGGAGCCTGGGTCCCAGAGTGGCCGGCTGCCTCCAAAATATCCAAACGATTAAAGATATGTCCCAGACCCAACCTACCCCCACCCCAAATTTGTGCTGCCCTGACAGTCCCAAGGGAACCCTACCTGCTGACATCAGGAACCTGGGTTGACCATATTTCTTTCCTAGAAAAAATTGCTCGTGTCTTCCTGCAGGGGCCTTGTCCCTGAGTGGCCGGACGCCTCCAAAAAATCCAAACAATTAAAGATATGTCCCAGACTTAATCTGCCCCCACCAGAAACTTGTGCTACCCTGACAGTCCCAAAGGAACCCTATAAACTGACAAGAGGAACCTGGGCTGGCAACTTTTCCTTCACAGGGAAAAGGGCCGGTGTTTGTCTTCATGAACCTTTGTCCCAGAGTGGCTGGCCGCCTCCAAAATATCCAAACGATTAAAGATATGTCCCAGACCAAACCTGCCCCCACCTCAAGTTTGTGCTGCCCTGACAGTCCCAAGGGAAGCCTAAAACTGACATCAGGAACCTGCCTTGGCAACTTTTCCTTCACAGGGAAAATGGGTGGTCTTTTTCTTGAGGAGCCTTTGGCCTTGAGTGGCCCGCCGCCTCCAAAAAATCCAAACGATGAAGGATATGTCCCAGACCCAACATGCCCCACCTCAAACCTGTGCTGCCCTGACAGTCCAAAGGGAACCCTACAAACTGACATCAGCAACCAGGGCTGGCAACTTTTCCTTAACAGGGAATACGGCCGGTGTTTGTCTCCAAGGGCCTTTGGCCTTGACTGGCCCGCCGCCTCCAAAAAATCCAAACAATTAAGGATATGTCCCAGACCCATCCGGCCCCCACCTCTAACCTGTGCTACCCTGACAGTCCCAAGGGAACCCTTCAAAGTGACAGCAGGATCCTGGACTGGACACTTTTCCTTCCCAGCGAAAATGGCCGGTGTTTTCCTGCAGGACTTTGTCCTGAGTGGCTGGACCCTTCCAAAAAATCCAAATGATTAAAGATATTTCCCAGACCCAACCGGCCCCCACCTCTAACCTTTGCTACCCTGACAGCCCCAAAGGAACCCTACCTGCTGACATCAGGAATCTGGGCTGACCATATTTCTTTCCTGGAAAAAATTGCTCGTGTCTTCCTGCAGGGGCCTTTGTCCCTGAGTGGCCGGCCGCCTCCAAAAAATCCAAACGATTAAAGATATGTCCCAGACCCAACCTGCCCCCACCTCAAAACTGTGCTGCCTTGACAGTCCAACGGGAACTCTACATGCAGACATCAGCAACCTGGACCGGCAACTTTTCCTTACAGGGAAAAGGAGCGGTCTTTTTCTCGAGGAGCCTGTGGCCTTGAGTGGCCGCTGCCTCCAAAAAATCCAAAAGATTAAAGATATGTCCCAAACCTAACCTGCCCCCACCTCAAATTTGTGCTGCCCTGACAGTCCCAAGGGAACCCTACCTGCTGACATCAGGAACCTGGGTTGACCATATTTCTTTCCTAGAAAAAATTGCTCGTGTCTTCCTGCAGGGGCCTTTGTCCCTGACTGGCCGGATGCCTCCAAAAAATCCAATCGATTAATGATATGTCCCAGACTTAATCTGCCCCCACCACAAACTTGTGCTGCCCTGACAGTCCCAAAGGAACCCTATAAACTGACAAGAGGAACCTGGGCTGGCAACTTTTCCTTCACAGGGAAAAGGGCCGGTGTTTGTCTTCAGGAACCTTTGTCCCAGAGTGGCCGGCCACCTCCAAAATCTCCAAACGATTAAAGATATGTCCCAGACCCAACCTGCCCCGCACCTCAAATTTGTGCTGCCCCGACAGTCTCAAGAGAACTCTACTAACTGACATCAGGAACCTGGTCTAGCAACTTTTCGTTCAAAGGGAAAAGGGCCGGTGTTTGTCTTCAGGAGCCTGGGTCCATGAGTGGCCGGCCGCCTCCAAAATATAAAAACGATTAAAGATATATCCCAGACCCAACCTACCCCCACCTCAAACCGGTGCTGCCCTGACAGTCCCAAGGGAACCCTACAAACTGACATCAGCAACAAGGGCTGGCAACTTTTCCTTAACAGGGAATACGGCCGGTGTTTGTCTCCAAGGGCTTTTGTCCCTGAGTGGCCGGCCGCCTCCAAAAAATCCAAACAATTAAAGATATGTCCCAGACTTAATCTGCCCCCACCAGAAACTTGTGCTACCCTGACAGTCCCAAAGGAACCCTATAAACTGACAAGAGGAACCTGGGCTGGCAACTTTTCCTTCACAGGGAAAAGGGCCGGTGTTTGTCTTCATGAACCTTTGTCCCAGAGTGCCGGCCGCCTCCAAAATATCCAAACGATTAAAGATATGTCCCAGACCCAACCTGCCCCCACCTCAAGTTTGTGCTGCCCTGACAGTCCCAAGGGAAGCCTAAAACTGACATCAGGAACCTGCCTTGGCAACTTTTCCTTCACAGGGAAAATGGGTGGTCTTTTGCTTGAGGAGCCTTTGGCCTTGAGTGGCCCGCCGCCTCCAAAAAATCCAAACGATTAAAGATATGTCCCAAACCTAACCTGCCCCCACCTCAAATTTGTGCTGCCTTGACAGTCCCAAGGGAACCCTACCTGCTGACATCAGGAACCAGGGTTGACCATATTTCTTTCCTAGAAAAAATTGCTCGTGTCTTCCTGCAGGGGCCTTTGTCCCTGAGTGGCCGGACGCCTCCAAAAAATCCAAACGACTAAAGATATGTCCCAGACCCAACCTGCCCCCACCTCAAACTTGTGCTGCCCTGAGAGTCCCAAGGGAACCCTACAAACTGACATCAGCAACAAGGGCTGGCAACTTTTCCTTAACAGGGAATACGGCCGGTGTTTGTCTCCAAGGGCCTTTGTCCCTGAGTAGCCGGATGCCTCCAAAAAATCCAAACGATTAATGATATGTCCCAGACTTAATCTGCCCCCACCACAAACTTGTGCTACCCTGACAGTCTAAAAGGAACCCTATAAACTGAGGGGAGAACCTGGGCTGGCAACTTTTCCTTCACAGGGAAAAGGGCCGGTGTTTGTCTTCAGGAACCTTTGTCCCAGAGTGGCCGGCTGCCTCCAAAATCTCCAAACGATTAAAGATATGTCCCAGACCCAACCTGCCCCGCACCTCAAATTTGTGCTGCCCCGACAGTCTCAAGAGAACTCTACTAACTGACATCAGGAACCTGGTCTAGCAACATTTCGTTCAAAGGGAAAAGGGCCGGAGTTTGTCTTCAGGAGCCTGGGTCCCAGAGTGGCCGGCTGCCTCCAAAATATCCAAACGATTAAAGATATGTCCCAGACCCAACCTACCCCCACCCCAAATTTGTGCTGCCCTGACAGTCCCAAGGGAACCCTACCTGCTGACATCAGGAACCTGGGTTGACCATATTTCTTTCCTGGAAAAAATTGCTCGTGTCTTCCTGCAGGGGCCTTTGTCCCTGAGTGGCCGGCCGCCTCCAAAAAATCCAAAAGATTAAAGATATGTCCCAGACCCAACCTGCCCCGCACCTCAAATATGGGCTGCCCCAACAGTCTCAAGACAACCCTACAAACTGACATCAGCAACCAGGGCTGGCAACTTTTCCTTAACAGGGAATACGGCCGGTGTTTGTCTCCAAGGGCCTTTGGCCTTGATTGGCCGGCCGCCTCCAAAATTTCCAAACGATTAAAGATAAGTCCCAGACCAAACCTACCCCCACCTCAAACCTGTGCTGCCCTGACAGTCCAAAGGGAACCCTATAAACTGACATCAGCAACCAGGGCTGGCAACTTTTCCTTAACAGGGAATACGGCCGGTGTTTGTCTCCAAGGGCTTTTGTCCCTGAGTAGCCGGATGCCTCCAAAAAATCCAAACGATTAAAGATATGTCCCAGACTTAATCTGCCCCCACCAGAAACTTGTGCTACCCTGACAGTCCCAAAGGAACCCCTATAAACTGACATCAGCAACAAGGGCTGGCAACTTTTCCTTCACAGGGAAAAGGGCGGTGTTTGTCTTCATGAACCTTTGTCCAAGAGTGGCCGGCCGCCTCCAAAATATCCAAACGATTAAAGATATGTCCCAGACCCAACCTGCCCCCACCTCAAGTTTGTGCTGCCCTGACAGTCCCAAGGGAAGCCTAAAACTGACATCAGGAACCTGCCTTGGCAACTTTTCCTTCACAGGGAAAATGGGTGGTCTTTTTCTTGAGGAGCCTTTGGCCTTGAGTGGCCCGCCGCCTCCAAAAAATCCAAATGATTAAAGATATGTCCCAGACCCAACCTGCCCCCACATCAAACCTGTGCTGCCCTGACAGTCCCAAGGGAACCCTACCTGCTGACATCAGGAATCTGGGTTGACCATATTTCTTTCCTAGAAAAAATTGCTCGTGTCTTCCTCCAGGGGACTTTGTCCCTGAGTGGCCGGACGCCTCCAAAAAATCCAAATGATTAAAGATATGTCCCAGACCCAACCTGCCCCCACATCAAACCTGTGCTGCCCCGACAGTCTCAAGAGAACTCTACTAACTGACATCAGGAACCTGGTCTAGCAACATTTCGTTCAAAGGGAAAAGGGCCGGTGTTTGTCTTCAGGAGCCTGGGTCCCAGAGTGGCCGGCCGCCTCCAAAATATCCAAACGATTAAAGATATGTCCCAGACCCAACCTACCCCCACCCCAAATTCGTGCTGTCCTGACAGTCCCAAGGGAACCCTACCTGCTGACATCAGGAACCTGGGTTGACCATATTTCTTTCCTGGAAAAAATTGCTCGTGTCTTCCTGCAGGGGCCTTTGTCCCTGAGTGGCCGGACGCCTCCAAAAAATCCAAACGACTAAAGATATGTCCCAGACCCAACCTGTCCCCACCTCAAACCTGTGCTGCCCTGACAGTCCAACGGGAACCCTACAAACTGACATCAGCAACCTGGACCGGCAACTTTTCCTTAACAGGGAAAAGGGCCGGTGTTTTTCTCCAAGGGCCTTTGTCCCTGAGTAGCCGGATGCCTCCAAAAAATCCAAACGATTAATGATATGTCCCAGACTTAATCTGCCCCGACCACAAACTTGTGCTGCCCCGACAGTCACAAAGGAACCCTATAAACTGACAAGAGGAACCTGGGCTGGCAACTTTTCCTTCACAGGAAAAGGGCCGGTGTTTGTCTTCAGGAGCCTGGGTCCCAGAGTGGCCGGCCGCCTCCAAAATCTCCAAACGATTAAAGATATGTCCCAGACCCAACCTGCCCCGCACCTCAAATATGGGCTGCCCCGACAGTCTCAAGACAACCCTACAAACTGACATCAGCAACCAGGGCTGGCAACTTTTCCTTAACAGGGAATACGGCCGGTGTTTGTCTCCAAGGGCTTTGGCCTTGATTGGCCGGCCGCCTCCAAAATTTCCAAACGATTAAAGATAAGTCCCAGACCAAACCTACCCCCACCTCAAACCTGTGCTGCCCTGACAGTCCAAAGGGAACCCTACAAACTGACATCAGCAACCAGGGCTGGCAACTTTTCCTTAACAGGGAATACGGCCGGTGTTTGTCTCCAAGGGCTTTTGTCCCTGAGTAGCCGGATGCCTCCAAAAAAATCCAAACGATTAAAGATATGTCCCAGACTTAATCTGCCCCCACCAGAAACTTGTGCTACCGTGACAGTCCCAAAGGAACCCTATAAACTGAGGGGAGGAACCTGGGCTGGCAACTTTTCGTTCAAAGGGAAAAGGGCCGGTGTTTGTCTTCATGAACCTTTGTCCCAGAGTGGCCGGCCGCCTCCAAAATATCCAAACGATTAAAGATATGTCCCAGACCCAACCTGCCCCCACCTCAAGTTTGTGCTGCCCTGACAGTCCCAAGGGAAGCCTAAAACTGACATCAGGAACCTGCCTTGGCAACTTTTCCTTCACAGGGAAAATGGGTGGTCTTTTGCTTGAGGAGCCTTTGGCCTTGAGTGGCCCGCCGCCTCCAAAAAATCCAAGCGATGAAGGATATGTCCCAGACCCAACATGCCCCCACCTCAAACCTGTGCTGCCCTGACAGTCCAAAGGGAACCCTACAAACTGACATCAGCAACCAGGGCTGGCAACTTTTCCTTAACAGGGAATACGGCCGGTGTTTGTCTCCAAGGGCCTTTGGCCTTGACTGGCCCGCCGCCTCCAAAAAATCCAAACAATTAAGGATATGTCCCAGACCCAACCGGCCCCCACCTCTAACCTGTGCTGCCCTGACAGTCCCAAGGGAACCCTTCAAAGTGACAGCAGGATCCTGGGCTGGACACTTTTCCTTCCCAGCGAAAATGGCCGGTGTTTTCCTGCAGGGACTTTGTCCTGAGTGGCTGGACCCTTCCAAAAAATCCAAATGATTAAAGATATTTCCCAGACCCAACCGGCCCCCACCTCTAACCTTTGCTACCCTGACAGCCCCAAAGGAACCCTACCTGCTGACATCAGGAATCTGGGCTGACCATATTTCTTTCCTGGAAAAAATTGCTCGTGTATTCCTGCAGGGGCCTTTGTCCCTGAGTGGCCGGCCGCCTCCAAAAAATCCAAACGATTAAAGATATGTCCCAGACCCAACCTGCCCCCACCTCAAACTGTGCTGCCTTGACAGTCCAACGGGAACTCTACATGCAGACATCAGCAACCTGGACCGGCAACTTTTCCTTAAAGGGAAAAGGAGCGGTCTTTTTCTCGAGGAGCCTGTGGCCTTGAGTGGCCGGCTGCCTCCAAAAAATCCAAAAGATTAAAGATATGTCCCAAACCTAACCTGCCCCCACCTCAAATTTGTGCTGCCCTGACAGTCCCAAGGGAACCCTACCTGCTGACATCAGGAACCTGGGTTGACCATATTTCTTTCCTAGAAAAAATTGCTCGTGTCTTCCTGCAGGGGCCTTTGTCCCTGAGTGGCCGGACGCCTCCAAAAAATCCAAACGACTAAAGATATGTCCCAGACCCAACCTGCCCCCACCTCAAACTTGTGCTGCCCTGAGAGTCCCAAGGGAACCCTACAAACTGACATCAGCAACAAGGGCTGGCAACTTTTCCTTAACAGGGAATACGGCCGGTGTTTGTCTCCAAGGGCCTTTGTCCCTGAGTAGCCGGATGCCTCCAAAAAATCCAAACGATTAATGATATGTCCCAGACTTAATCTGCCCCACCACAAACTTGTGCTACCCTGACAGTCTAAAAGGAACCCTATAAACTGAGGGGAGGAACCTGGGCTGGCAACTTTTCCTTCACAGGGAAAAGGGCCGGTGTTTGTCTTCAGGAACCTTTGTCCCAGAGTGGCCGGCCGCCTCCAAAATCTCCAAACGATTAAAGATATGTCCCAGACCCAACCTGCCCCGAACCTCAAATTTGTGCTGCCCCGACAGTCTCAAGAGAACTCTACTAACTGACATCAGGAACCTTGTCTAGCAAAATTTCGTTCAAAGAGAAAAGGGCCGGTGTTTGTCTTCAGGAGCCTGGGTCCCAGAGTGGCCGGCCGCCTCCAAAATATCCAACGATTAAAGATATGTCCCAGACCCAACCTACCCCCACCCCAAATTTGTGCTGCCCTGACAGTCCCAAGGGAACCCTACCTGCTGACATCAGGAACCTGGGTTGACCATATTTCTTTCCTGGAAAAAATTGCTCGTGTCTTCCTGCAGGGGCCTTTGTCCCTGAGTGGCCGGCCGCCTCCAAAAAATCCAAATGATTAAAGATATGTCCCAGACTAATGTGCCCCCACCTCAAAGCTGTGCTGCCCTGACAGTCCCAAGGGAACCCTACCTGCTGACATCAGGAATCTGGGCTGACCATATTTCTTTCAAAGAAAAAATTGCTTGTGTCTTCCTGCAGGGGCCTTTGTCCCTGAGTGGCCGGCCGCCTCCAAAATATCCAAACGATTAAAGATATTTCCCAGACCTAATGTCCCGCCACCTCAATGCTGTGCTGCCCTGACAGTCCCAAGGAATCCCTACCTGCTGACATCAGGAATCGGGGTTGACCATATTTCTTTCCTAGAAAAAATTGCTCGTGTCTTCCTCCAGGGGACTTTGTCCCTGAGTGGCCGGACGCCTCCAAAAAATCCAAATGATTAAATATATGTCCCAGACCCAACCTGCCCCCACCTCAAATTTGCTGCTGCCCCGACAGTCTCAAGAGAACTCTACTAACTGACATCAGGAACCTGGTCTAGCAACATTTCGTTCAAAGGGAAAAGGGCCGGAGTTTGTCTTCAGGAGCCTGGGTCCCAGAGTGGCCGGCCGCCTCCAAAATATCCAAACGATTAAAGATATGTCCCAGACCCAACTACCCCCACCCCAAATTTGTGCTGCCCTGACAGTCCCAAGGGAACCCTACCTGCTGACATCAGGAACCTGGGTTGACCATATTTCTTTCCTGGAAAAAATTGCTCGTGTCTTCCTGCAGGGGCCTTTGTCCCTGAGTGGCCGGACGCCTCCAAAAAATCCAAATGATTAAAGATATGTCCCAGACACAACCTGCCCCCACCTCAAACCTGTGCTGCCCTGACAGTCCCAAGGGAACCCTACAAACTGACATCAGCAACAAGGGCTGGCAACTTTTCCTTCTCAGACCCGACCGGCCCCCCCTCAAATTTGTGCTGCCCCGACAGTCTCAAGAGAACTCTACTAACTGACATCAGGAACCTGGTCTAGCAACTTTTCGTTCAAAGGGAAAGGGCCGGTGTTTGTCTTCAGGAACCTTTGTCCCAGAGTGGCCGGCTGCCTCCAAAATCTCCAAACGATTAATGATATGTCCCAGACCCAACCTGCCCCGCACCTCAAATTTGTGCTGCCCGACAGTCTCAAGCGAACTCTACTAACTGACATCAGGAACCTGGTCTAGCAACATTTCGTTCAAAGGGAAAAGGGCCGGTGTTTGTCTTCAGGAGCCTGGGTCCCAGAGTGGCCGGCCGCCTCCAAAATATCCAAACGATTAAGATATGTCCCAGACCCAACCTACCCCCACCCCAAATTTGTGCTGCCCTGACGGTCCCAAGGGAACCCTACCTGCTGACATCAGGAACCTGGGTTGACCATATTTCTTTCCTAGAAAAAATTGCTCGTGTCTTCCTGCAGGGGGCTTTGTCCCTGAGTGGCCGGACGCCTCCAAAAAATCCAAACAATTAAAGATATGTCCCAGACTTAATCTGCCCCCACCAGAAACTTGTGCTACCCTGACAGTCCCAAAGGAACCCTATAAACTGACAAGAGGAACCTGGGCTGGCAACTTTTCCTTCACAGGGAAAAGGGCCGGTGTTTGTCTTCATGAACCTTTGTCCCAGAGTGGCCGGCCGCCTCCAAAATATCCAAACGATTAAAGATATGTCCCAGACCCAACCTGCCCCCACCTCAAATTTGTGCTGCCCTGACAGTCCCAAGGGAAGCCTAAAACTGACATCAGGAACCTGCCTTGGCAACTTTTCCTTCACAGGGAAAATGGGTGGTCTTTTGCTTGAGGAGCCTTTGGCCTTGAGTGGCCCGCCGCCTCCAAAAAATCCAAACGATGAAGGATATGTCCCAGACCCAACATGCCCCCACCTCAAACCTGTGCTGCCCTGACAGTCCAAAGGGAACCCTACAAACTGACATCAGCAACCAGGGCTGGCAACTTTTCCTTAACAGGGAATACGGCCGGTGTTTGTCTCCAAGGGCCTTTGGCCTTGACTGGCCGGCCGCCTCCAAAAAATCCAAATGATTAAAGATATGTCCCAGACCCAACCGGCCCCCACCTCTAACCTGTGCTACCCTGACAGTCCCAAGGGAACCCTTCAAAGTGACAGCAGGATCCTGGACTGGACGCTTTTCCTTCCCAGCGAAAATGGCCGGTGTTTTCCTGCAGGGACTTTGTCCCTGAGTGGCTGGACCCTTCCAAAAAATCCAAATGATTAAAGATATTTCCCAGACCCAACCGGCCCCCACCTCTAACCTTTGCTACCCTGACAGCCCCAAAGGAACCCTACCTGCTGACATCAGGAATCTGGGCTGACCATATTTCTTTCCTGGAAAAAATTGCTCGTGTCTTCCTGCAGGGGCCTTTGTCCCTGAGTGGCCGGCCGCCTCCAAAAAATCCAAACGATTAAAGATATGTCCCAGACCCAACCTGCCCCCACCTCAAAACTGTGCTGCCTTGACAGTCCAACGGGAACTCTACATGCAGACATCAGCAACCTGGACCGGCAACTTTTCCTCAAAGGGAAAAGGAGCGGTCTTTTTCTCGAGGAGCCTGTGGCCTTGAGTGGCCGGCTGCCTCCAAAAAATCCAAAAGATTAAAGATATGTCCCAAACCTAACCTGCCCCCACCTCAAATTTGTGCTGCCCTGACAGTCCCAAGGGAACCCATCCTGCTGACATCAGGAACCTGGTTGACCATATTTCTTTCCTAGAAAAAATTGCTCGTGTCTTCCTGCAGGGGCCTTTGTCCCTGACTGGCCGGATGCCTCCAAAAAATCCAATCGATTAATGATATGTCCCAGACTTAATCTGCCCCCACCACAAACTTGTGCTGCCCTGACAGTCCCAAAGGAACCCTATAAACTGACAAGAGGAACCTGGGCTGGCAACTTTTCCTTCACAGGGAAAAGGGCCGGTGTTTGTCTTCAGGAACCTTTGTCCCAGAGTGGCCGGCTGCCTCCAAAATCTCCAAACGATTAAAGATATGTCCCAGACCCAACCTGCCCCGCACCTCAAATTTGTGCTGCCCCGACAGTCTCAAGAGAACTCTACTAACTGACATCAGGAACCTGGTCTAGCAACTTTTCGTTCAAAGGGAAAAGGGCCGGTGTTTGTCTTCAGGAGCCTGGGTCCCAGAGTGGCCGGCCGCCTCCAAAATATAAAAACGATTAAAGATATATCCCAGACCCAACCTACCCCCACCTCAAACCGGTGCTGCCCTGACAGTCCCAAGGGAACCCTACAAACTGACATCAGCAACAAGGGCTGGCAACTTTTCCTTAACAGGGAATACGGCCGGTGTTTGTCTCCAAGGGCTTTTGTCCCTGAGTGGCCGGCCGCCTCCAAAAAATCCAAACAATTAAAGATATGTCCCAGACTTAATCTGCCCCCACCAGAAACTTGTGCTACCCTGACAGTTCCAAAGGAACCCTATAAACTGACAAGAGGAACCTGGGCTGGCAACTTTTCCTTCACAGGGAAAAGGGCCGGTGTTTGTCTTCATGAACCTTTGTCCCAGAGTGGCCGGCCGCCTCCAAAATATCCAAACGATTAAAGATATGTCCCAGACCCAACCTGCCCCCACCTCAAGTTTGTGCTGCCCTGACAGTCCCAAGGGAAGCCTAAAACTGACATCAGGAACCTGCCTTGGCAACTTTTCCTTCACAGGGAAAATGGGTGGTCTTTTGCTTGAGGAGCCTTTGGCCTTGAGTGGCCCGCCGCCTCCAAAAAATCCAAACGATGAAGGATATGTCCCAGACCCAACATGCCCCCACCTCAAACCTGTGCTGCCCTGACAGTCCAAAGGGAACCCTACAAACTGACATCAGCAACCAGGGCTGGCAACTTTCCTTAACAGGGAATACGGCGGGTGTTTGTCTCCAAGGGCCTTTGGCCTTGACTGGCCCGCCGCCTCCAAAAAATCCAAACAATTAAGGATATGTCCCAGACCCAACCTGCCCCCACCTCAAAACTGTGCTGCCTTGACAGTCCAACGGGAACTCTACATGCAGACATCAGCAACCTGGACCGGCAACTTTTCCTTAAAGGGAAAAGGAGCGGTCTTTTTCTCGAGGAGCCTGTGGCCTTGAGTGGCCGGCTGCCTCCAAAAAATCCAAAAGATTAAAGATATGTCCCAAACCTAACCTGCCCCCACCTCAAATTTGTGCTGCCCTGACAGTCCCAAGGGAACCCTACCTGCTGACATCAGGAACCTGGGTTGACCATATTTCTTTCCTAGAAAAAATTGCTCGTGTCTTCCTGCAGGGGCCTTTGTCCCTGACTGGCCGGATGCCTCCAAAAAATCCAATCGATTAATGATATGTCCCAGACTTAATCTGCCCCCACCACCAAACTTGTGCTGCCCTGACAGTCCCAAAGGAACCCTATAAACTGACAAGAGGAACCCGGGCTGGCAACTTTTCCTTCACAGGGAAAAGGGCCGGTGTTTGTCTTCAGGAACCTTTGTCCCAGAGTGGCCGGCCACCTCCAAAATCTCCAAACGATTAAAGATATGTCCCAGACCCAACCTGCCCCCCACCTCAAATTTGTGCTGCCCCGACAGTCTCAAGAGAACTCTACTAACTGACATCAGGAACCTGGGTCTAGCAACTTTTCGTTCAAAGGGAAAAGGGCCGGTGTTTGTCTTCAGGAGCCTGGGTCCCAGAGTGGCCGGCCGCCTCCAAAATCTCCAAACGATTAAAGATATGTCCCAGACCCAACCTACCCCCACCCCAAATTTGTGCTGCCCTGACAGTCCCAAGGGAACCTACAAACTGACATCAGCAACAAGGGCTGGCAACTTTTCCTTAACAGGGAATACGGCCGGTGTTTGTCTCCAAGGGCTTTTGTCCCTGAGTAGCCGGATGCCTCCAAAAAATCCAAACAATTATAGATATGTCCCAGACTTAATCTGCCCCCACCA